>NC_047659.1:79634688-79787188 GCF_011762505.2 Arvicanthis niloticus
GTCTTTTTTACTCCTTTTGTAGCCACGTCAGTCATTTTGATGTTGTTTTATTTTCTGGGCTGCATTTCAGAGAGTGACCTGAAGTACAAGATGATTTATCTTGTCTTTTATATTCAGTAGACAATTCTGTATCTCTTAGACCAGTGAGAAAGGCTTTATTGAGCAGCCCCTGTGCTCATAACTGATGCTTGTCTCCATTACTGGCCTCTGTAAAAACAAAACTGCTGTAAATGCTGAGGCCTTTGGGACATGTTTTCTTGTCCTCCCACCCCAAGGGACAAAACAGGCCCACTGCACAGGGCTTTTAAAAGAATTTTACTGGAGTGACACATCTGAAAATACTAAATAACATGCCTTGCTTGTCCCAAGCATGAAGCACCAAGATGTGTTCATTCTTCACAGTCTAAGAGAGAAGGTGTCATGTCTATAAATACCTCCTGTACCAGGCAGGAGTGAGATGTTGAGATAAGGAGCTTTGGGAGTTTAAAGAGGATAACTCTACATGGGTCAAAGCATTTTTACGGCATTTTGGATTGCTGTTACAAGAGGAGGAGGATTTAGCATGTAGAGATAACCAGGGCTGTGATTTTTCTTCCTGTTTCCTGATTGATCTCTTCTCTAATTCTCCTTCTATGGGTGTTTTCTGTGCTGTCCAGTGCTTCTTTTTTTCTGGCTTTATCTATCCCAATCTAACTTTTGACTGCATGTAAGTGTCATAAAAGAATATTCTACTTTCCCAGTTGTTTACTAGCTTACTGTTTTCAGACTTCCCAAAGGCATAGATAACATGAATATGATGATTTATTTCTTTTCCTTGAGACAAGGTCTCACTATGTAGCCCTGGCCTGTCTCTGCCAGGGTGCTAAGATTAAAGTGTGAATCACTACACCAGTGCCAAATACAATGATTTTTACTTATATTTTACTCATTTCTGCTCCTTAAATGACTGCTGTCAGTAGCTAGGTACATTAGTCATATGGTGTTCATTTGCAGGAACCTAATTCTTTTGGGACACTCTTAATGGAAGTATTCATCTCTCATAAAATTAAGAGTTATTCCTAGAGAAAAAAAAAGTGATGGCTGTGACATTTTGTTTTTCACATTGAGTGTGGGGATCCAGGGATCCTGTGGCCGGTGTCCACACTACTGGCTCCACCTGTATGAGTAAACACCATGGCTTCTCTTTAAGAGCAGAACAATTTTTATTAGCCTCTGGGACTCTGATCAGAAAATTGTCTCATCCTGGATGAGATACATTTTTGGAGAAGCTGTTTTTTTCTAACATATAGATGAACCAAACTGAAATCTACAATTGTAGTTAGTAGTCCCTCCTTTTTTAGCTTCAAAGTCATATAACCTTCACCATGTCCTATCTTAAGCACTTCACTTTTGTTACACACTACTATTAAAGCAGATCTTTTCTCTCCTTTGGGTATCAATTGTAGCAAATTTTTAATACCCTTGGAATTTCTGCACCAAACTTTTGAACCTGAGAGTGACACATCTGATTTGAGATTAAGATATTAAGAGACATTAGTACAGATATAATTGTTAATGGTACAGGAGAATGCATTTAGTTTCGGGCATATGTTCAATAAGTGGCTTCATGGTTGTCTTTTTGGACTCATATTAAAATTTACCCAAGGATTCTACTTTGAGTTTGGAATGAAGTATTTTTTTTTTAATGTAGTTGAGTTCTGTGCTGATGTGTTGGAAGGTAGGGAGCCTCTAGTATTAAATAACTATCTCTGATATAACATTTGCTTCCAAAAATAGGAGCCCATGGGATTATTTCGTTGTTCCTCTGCATTTGGGCTCCCACAAGTGGCAGTTTGTTACAGTGGAAGATTCTGTCTTCAGTTCTATGAGCAAGAGTTGCTCATCTAAGTGGGCAGCTCAGTGATGCATGGATTACAGATGCTGGTTCTCCCTAGGGCACCCCAGCTACTTTCATAACTGGTTGATGTTTTCCTTTAGGCTAACTCTTGTCTTGAACATAAAAATCAACAAAATAGTGACTTTGTAAAAATTTTTAACCTGTTTATATGTCTTCTTTTGGAAGTGACAGAAACAGAGAATTCATCAAGAATACACACACACACACACACACACACACACACACACACACAAGTACAGATATAGTTTGATATATCTGAAGGACAGACAGAAAGTAGGGATGAGAATCTTTGGTGTTGTTCTGTTCTCACTTCAGCTTTTCTCTTTTAGCTACTGCTTCCCTTTGCCTTCGACAATATTTGCTTTATGTACACATATGGGTTTCTGTGGTACTGAATGAACAGTTGCACTGAGTACTGAGTGGTACTCTCTATTTGAGTAATTTACAGATTATAGCTTTAGAAAGATGTAGGAAAGAATTCTCACTGTGAATCTATGAAGATATTCACAACCTAGACCAGAACACAGGTTTTTGATATTTATGATTCATTATGACTATCACGATGCTCTGTTAGAAAGCAGGAGTTGCAGCCATCAAAGTCATCGAGTGGCCTTTTATAGAGGGCTGATACATTGACAGGGGCCAGTTTCAAACTGCTTCCCAACTCTTTGTTGGACTCCAAGAAAATAGGAGATTTGTGAATACAATCCAATGCAGAAAAAAAAACCCTCATTCTGTTTATTTTGATATAGGTCATTCTGAGGATCAAGCCAATAATTTTTTTCTTTTGGAGTTTTTATAACCAGATATACCAAAGAAACGTCACTGTATCTTGGTCTTTAAATAAAGTTAGATTCCAATGTGAATAATAGGAGACCTCTGAGAGCTACATGTTTGTTATCTAGAAAAATTATAGTTCATAGTAAATTTCCCAAAGGATCATCATAACTAGTCAATAGTTGAAGTAATTTCAGTTTTTGACGTATTGAATTAAACAAAGGAAAAATTGTTTTTGTTTGATTTTGGTTTTCCCTATGGTAGTGCTCCTTGGAGCCTACAATATGCTAATTAACACTAAATTCCAGAGAGAGGGGTTTAGAATAAAATCCAAAATGGTATACAAACACTTGTCATCGATGTCATAACTTCAGTTATAAGAATCTGTATATGCTTATTGTTTCCAGGTTATTGGTAGTCTCTGCTTCCTGGAGTCTGGTGGTGAGGTGGTTAGAGAAGTATTTCATTAAGGTATTGGGGCTGGAGATCAGTAAGCATCTAGGATATATATATATATATATATATATATATATATATATATCTTATATTATTTAAAATTGGTTTAATTTTTTTCTTATAATGTTTCATAGGCAACACACACACACACAAATCCAGACTAAAGCACCATGTGGCTATGAGCTTTGATAATTTCCATGTGCACTGGAATATTCTATATGGCCTTTTAGAAAGTTACTGGCAAGCAAGAAGTTGAGGTCTCATGCTATAAAGCTTAGGGAACTATATACATGGAGGATGCTCAGTTATGTCCACCATCTAAACCTCTGTTCATCTTAGCACTTATATACCCAGGTTAGGACAAAATCTTAGATGAATTTCAATATGAAAACTTATCAGTAACTAAAGAAGGGTTTAAGTTACATACAGCTAAAGTAATACATTGTTTATATGTGTTCTACTTGCTTCATTTCATCCCTCTTATCTGAAATGATGTCTGTAGAATTATTTGAAAGCTTTAGTCTGAGCATGCTAGGAGCAATAGACTTGGTTAATGAAGCCTACCCTGGTCATGAGAAGAGAAACAGCCTCAAAGAAACTGGGCTATATGTTTGATACTCATGAAAAACGCAGTTATCTTTAAAGTCAATGACTAATGTAGTCTTTGGTTTTTATTGTGATTTCATCTGCTTCAATTGTTACACATTTAGCTATTGGGTTAAGGCTACATAAAAACTATTTTTTTCAAGTGCTAATTTACAGTCTCTAGTAATAAATTTTATTTTTAGGCTCTATACATAGTAAGTGGCCCAAGATTCAAATTAAATACTCTATTTTCGTGATAAATGCAAAGCTATTTTCTTTAAGCCTGTTCTCCCTGCTAAGTAAGATCTGTTGCTCCTCAAGTTCTTACACTTACAAATTCTTCCAGAAAAATCCTGTTACAGTGAATTTAAAACATATATGCAATTAGAAATCCCTAGTTGTTTGCAATTGATGGAGTCATTAAAAGTCTTTCTCCTTCCAAAAGTTGAATCACAATTTCTATGTTCTGATTACAAACACTTACTTTATTGGGGCTCTAAAGTTAAACTCCAGATTTATCTTTGGTCAGATCTAGAATTTCAAATTAATTGAATCTAAATCATATTTTCATCATATTATTGAGACTATGTAAATAAAAATTTAGTAATATATAAATAGAAAGACATCTCTTTTTATGTTTGACTCACTCAGTTTGTCAGAACAAGACAGATTCAGTATACTATAAATGACCAGTATTCTTTTTTTAAAAAAGAATGAATTCGAGTTTTGCAAGGATTTATTTAGCTGTAAATTACAATTTTTATGTGACATAACATCTGCTGGGTGCTTGTGTATACTCATTGTACATGTTTCTGTGCTAATGCTGGTACATTGTGTTTTTGGTTTTGGTATACTTTCTAGTTCCTGGTATAAATTCAAGTTATAACTTTTCCATCTTGGTAATAGAAGTAGGACAATGACCTGCAATGTAGTACCCTCAATTGTGAGTTGTATGTAATCATTTGGACTTCCTTTATATTCATCTCTTCTTATATTTAAATGAATGGCTCTGACTGTTATAATAAGGTTTGTATCATAGCTATGTAATGTAAAAATTCAACATCAACCATAGCTCTGCTGTAAGTTCAGCGCTGTTGCTGTATAATTGAGACTCTGCATCTGAAGACAATAAAAACCTAAATCAAATATGTGTACAGAATATTGTTTCCTCATTCTTATATTAGTAAAGATAAGAATGGGAAAAGCAGGCAGTAAAAACAAAACCAGACAAGTTTGTGTCAGAGCTGTTTGTAAGCTCATGCTTACAGTCTTAATGTTTATGTGTTTGCTTTCACAATACTTTCTACAGAGCATATTCTCTGAAGCACAGGACAGACCACATGATAGCATGACAGATAATCTTTTTTGAAAGCAGCGGTGCTATCTTTCATAGTTCTCTCCCTGAAAATCCTCCATTGCTCTAGAATACATCAATTGTTTGTAATAATTCTGTCTATTTTAGTATTTGAGTGAGATGAGTTGGATTCTAATATTTTGGTTATTGGCTATTGGCACATAACATCCTTGAATATGTTTTTCTTCCTTTGAATTGCTTTTCTTGGCTCAGCCATGAAGTCTTTCACATATCCACTAAAATTTTGGTGAAGCAAAATGAATCATCAACTTTCATCCAAAGTTTAATTGGCTCTGAGATGTCCAGTCATTGCAATACAGGGCCAACCTTGGGAATTTTCACCTTAAAGAACAAGAAAGTAGAGTTTTTGAGTAATAAGCAGAACTATAAAACCTTACAAGATACTTTCATAACAGAACTTGCTGCTAGCCAATTAATTGTACATGGATAATGTGTGCCTGTTTTCAGCCTGCATCAGGAATGTTTTCTGTTTGCTCCTAGAGTGTGACAGAAAATAATAGAAAAATACAGAACCTTTAGCTTTCACATGGATTTATTAAAGTGCTACTGAGTATTCTCTCTTTCCCTACCTCCCTCCCCTGTCCTGCTCTCTTCTTCCCTCCATCTTTTCTCCTCTTCCCTTCCTTACTTCCACATCTCTCTTCTTATCCTCCTCTCCTTTTTTCCTCTCTCAGGTTCCCATTAATGATGGGAACCTGAGTCATTCATGCATTTCATTTCAATTCCCACCAAGGTCAGAGAATTTTGTGAGTTAAAACATGCTAGTATTCACCAATAGCTATTGAGGCTTATGACATATACATTGGCCTGGATAGTTATATTGTGTTTGTCTTCAACTAGAGTAGACTTTGTTTTTTTTTTTTTAATTAGTTACCAAATTCAACTTTCTGGGATGAACATAAGAGAGACTTTATTGGTTCACTTCAAATCAACAAGTGAACTGAGAGTAGAGACTAAATTCTAAAACTTTGTTTTGGCGTAAATTCTTACATAAGACAACAGTGAGAGCTGTGAAAATAGTTGCTGTTTCTTACCATATGACTGTGTAAACACTTCACATGCTCAAGTTCTTAGAACAATAAAAGATGAATCAGTAATAATTACCTAGGTTTTAAACAGATTACAAACTGAGATCTAGGCATGATTTATTTTCATTTTTATTTAAATCATCATTATTTTATTTTCAGGTTTTTGTTGTTATTTTAGTTTTCTTTTTAAATTTGAAATTGAGAGTCTTATGCATGCTAGGCAAGTGCACATACCACTGAGCCGTACACCCAGGCTTAGAAAATGGGACCTAGAAAGTATAAAGAATTTGCCTATGCTGGACCTGGTGGCACAAGTTTGTAATTCCAGCATCTTGAGAGGCTGAGGCAGGAGGCTCACAGTTTAAAGTCATACATATACTAGACAACTTAGACTCTGTTTCAAGACACAACTAATACAGAGAAAAAGAGGACACAGTCTCATGAGTAGGACATTAACCTAGCCCTGGATTCAGTCTCAGGAGAGACAGAGAGAGAGGAAGTGGGAGAGGGACAGAGTTAGAAAGAAAGAGAGGAAGAGAGGGGGAGGGAGAGGGAGAAAGGGAGAGAAGAAGAGGAAGAGGGGGAGAGAGGGAGAGAGAAAAAGAGAGGGAAAGAGGGGAAGAGGGGAAAATGGGGAGAGAATAAATTAATATCTCAGGTTATACAATGAAGTGATGGTGGTTTGGGGGGCATGGTGTGGATTTGTCTCCAAGATCCTCATTCTTTATGGGTCATGTATTTTCTAATAGATGACTTAAAAACTAGTATCAAACTTAAATATTCTCCATAGAGCACAAAGCCTTCATTTTTAACTTTATTGTAGAGGATCGAACTCTTTTACAATGTGGTGCATGAGATATAAAACACATCATATTAAATCTAGTAACAGCTACTAATATATTAACATAGGTAGTCCTTCCAGTCTTAAAAGTCTACAAGCATAAAAACAGTATAGTTGAAACCATGTCCCCTTGGAATAGGCTTAAACTGCTTTTTAAATACCAAAGCAATTTCATTTCATATCCGCTTATCTTTCCAAATAAAGACCCACTTTCTCCAGATAATCATATGGCATATGTATTTGAAAAGAAGCAGGTACTCTTATTGAAAGGGTTTCATGTTTTTTCAATCCAAAAAGCAGTGCCCATCTAAATGAAATACACATTTTCATTCTCTCCTCTTCTATAAGCTGAGTGCTATAGTTTGAAAGTGGGGCTTAATTTGAGAAAACATGCTATGAATATTTACTACCATAAGTAATTAACACAAATTTCTCTTGTCAAAATGAATACATTTGTTGAGGTATTTTTGCTTTATTTTGCAGACTTGTTCCATTTTATCATGAATTTGCAAAATTCACAAAGGGTGTCTAGTCATTGGTATTATTAACTAAATACTGTGGTACCATATACTTAGGAAAGGGACTAGAAGTGGGAATGGCATATCAGACAAAATGAGCAGAGAAAGTCTGTTCCTACAAACACCCAGTTGAAAATAAGGCCATGCATCAAGAGGCCAAAGCAAGAGGCAGCAGCATCATTGTTGCCAGCATCATTATTGCCATTCTTTATCCATAGTGACTGCAATAGTACCTTTCAAAAAGACCACCATTGGAAAAGTATTCAAATGAAATACTTGTATAATTCAGAGACAAAACTGGCTTGCTCCCTCCAAGTACAAGCAAAAGAATGTAAATCTTGACCAGATGCCCTGTTTCTGAGCAATGGTAGGTAGTAGGGTGCCAAGGTGAGCACTGGATGAAGAGATGCAAATTTTCTAGGAGATGGAAATAAATATCTTACCACATAGTGTCTCAAAAATGAAGAGTTCAGTTAAGAGTCTTGAAATACAAGAGTGACTCATCTATAAATGATGCTAATATTTCTGAATGTGTAAAGAAAAAGGAAATAATGTCGAAGGAGGTCATATTGTAAACAGTATTCTTAGTATGAAACATTGAGAAGCAAGAGTCTGCCATTGGTTGGGTAACTATTAATTCTGGAGCATCGCTTTAGAGAGTATAAGTGGTGCATAGAGTTCACGGGCTACTAGATAGTATGTTTAAACATTTTTGAAGCATCATTTGTTACTAGAAGTCCAGAGCTGCTGTGATCATCTAGGCTGAAAGTGTTGAAATAAAGTAGCAATACATGAATGAAAACTGTAAGCTAGTAGAACAAATGGGTCATGTGTCCATTATAATCTAACATTCAAGTTTGGGCTGTCAGAAGCCTGAGGAGAAGAGGAAGTATAGAAGGCAATAATGGGGAAGGAAGATAGAGACCCTTGTTTTGGGATTTGCTGAGTTTGATCACCCACTGAATATGAAGGCCAAGAATTTTAGTTAATTATTCTAACAGCAGAGCTTGGTTGTCCATGAATGAATATGTAAAATGTTTTATGTATGTGTGTGTGTGTGTTTGTGTGTGTGTGTGTGTGTGTGTGTGTAATTTTAGGAGCTTGAAATAGTATAATGAGGTATTTTATTTCCTAAATTTTTTTTTTTTTAAAAACCCAGAAATTTTTTGCTGAAGGCTGGGATTCACATTCGGGAAAATATTTGTTGAATTAAGCAGATTCCTATTATAATGAAACTAGAGAAAGAAGACTATCACAAACAACCAAGCATCTTGAATTTTACAGTGGGTAAAGGTGCTTGGGGGGGCATCAAAATATGGTGAGGACAATGGCAGCTACTCTTTATTAGTGACACTACTGCTGCCAAAGCTTTTATTAAGAGGCATTATTGTTATGTGTTACATCACTATGCTAATGCTAGCCAGCATACCTGTGAAGTGGATTATTAGTGTCTTCACAGATGAACATACCATACAAAATAGGCTTAAGATCATTGTCCAACCTACAGAGCAAGTAAGTGATGACCCTGGAAATTTCATATTTCTGGTGTGCACAGACAGCTCATGGGGCTAAATGGGCAGAAATAAAGGAAGAGGAATGAGTTTTCGTGGCTTGAGGGGAAGCAACTTTCTTGGAGCAATGGTGTAATTTTAGAGCACCCAATTTGCAAGAAGAAAGAAGGATGGGAAAAAGGAAAAGAAAATATGAACTGTTTTAAGTGCTCACAGAATAAGACTTGCTGCATTAGTTCATTGAAAAATTTACGTTTAAAAATGAATCAGCTTTTTATGTTTCAGAATAGCCTTTAAAATGAGTCAAACAGCCTGGTAGTTTAAGTGAATGATAAAAAATAAAATAAAAAGAGAGCTGGCAACTGGTGTAAAAGAACACGAAGTCTTAAAACACTTTTATTTGGAGCAAAGCATTTTCTGGGTTATTCAGTTTTTGAAAGGTTATTATTCTGAAAGTAGGACTCTCTAGGGACTTGATGGAACTCTCTTTCATTGTCCTTAGAACCGAGACTTGGCATTACTGACAGCTGTTCTTGCTATAGGTCACGTATATGGTTTTTATATAGCTAGCCCATAGGGATTGGCTTTGCACGTTCCTGTACTGGCTGGGAACCTGCAATTACTTGCTAATTAAGAACCAGAACTGCCAAGCCTCCTGTAAGAACGTTACCTGCTTTCTAGGTTTAAGGAAGCAAATTCATTAACAATGCTTAATGTTTCTTCCAGACAAGTGTGACCTTGGACGGATCACTGCCCCTTCTAAATTTATCGTCACCCTAACAGGTGGTACTAACATCTGGTCTACCTTCCAGAGTAGATGAAAACTGTCATTAAACAACGAATGAGAATGTACTGTATAAACTGCTGACAAATAGAAAGAGAGATTGCTTAAATACTTTCTAAAGCATGTAATATAATGTGGTGGGTGGTCACATACACTATGCATTAAAAATTTAAGTAATTTAAAAATAAGTTTTAAAATGTATATATTTTCTTCCACAACTCTTCCCATTCAACTTCTATTTCTAATTTTTTTTGAGACTCGATTTCATTATGTAGTCTTATCTGGCCCAGAAGTGGCTATATAAACCAGGCTGGGCTTAAACTCATATGGATCTGTCTGCTTATTTTTCTGAGTGCTGAGATTAAATGCAAGTCCCCAAATTCCTGGATTACTTCTAATTTTTGGTATATGCTGCTTGAGGTTGGTGTGCATATACACATACCATAATAAGGAGGCATTCTACAATTTGAGGGTTTTTTTTTCTAGTAAAAATTTTATCTATCCATGTTAGTGACACAACCATGTCACTTTTGAGAGTTACATAATATTTCTTATCAATGCACCATAGTATATTTCATCACTCTTTTACTGATGAATATCTGGCTCACTTTCCTTTTCCTCATAGGCAAATATTATGCAAGTAGGCTCTCAGACATGCATGAAGATATTTTGGCAAGAAAATCCTGAAAACTAGAATAAATTAGACTAGAGTATACCCATTTCAAGTTTGATAGATGCTCCCAAATTGTCCGTTAGAAATGTTGCAGTGGGTTTTACCCATTTCAAAGATGTTTATTTTCCGTTATAGTGTTATTGACCTTAAGTGTCAGTCATTTACAGGCTTATTTGAAAATCCAAGCTCTCATTTTGCTCATCACTGAATTGACTTGAGTCACTTCACTTTATTAGTAATCTCTGCTTTCCCTACTGGAGGCTGAGAAAGAAGCATTATGCCTACAGTTCCTAGGGTTTGTCTGTTGTTGACTGGACTCATGGGAACTTCATCAACAAAGAAGCTTATAAAACTAGTTATAGCAATGGTGGTGATGTAATGACTTAGATTCTCTTGCTGACAGTAATGTCCACTGGTACATAGTTTATTGTACTTTGCATTAAATTCTGAGCTCAGTTTTTTTTTTTTTTTTATTGAAATCCTAGGGTATGAGGCTGAGCACACTTGATATCAACTTCTTCATTTTGAAAGGTTCAGTGCTGAAGCTCTCCCCCAGGGTTCCTAAGAGCAATGGAATTTTATGAAAACTATGAAAAGTACATGCTGTACCCAGGGCAAAGGCTGCTAGGCTGAACTTAGCTGAAGTTCACTTTGCACCTTTCTAAACAGTCTTTCTAGCAATCCCACAGCTTCCACTCATGCTATCATTAGGCACCACACAGTCAGCTGCACTGAGGCCTTTTGTGTTTAGAGAGGATTTTAAGGACCAGTTTCTGGTTGTTGCAATGTTAAACATGACTCTGGGATAATATGGCTCCACAACTCAAAAGGTGCCAACAGTCTCAAGAAAAATACATGTAGAATAATAGTCTTTCTAAAAGAACAGTTGTGCTTGGTGGGGAGAGGGGGTCTGAGGCAATGTCTCAGTTGGTAAAAGATCTGATGGGTAAACAAGTATACCTGAATTTGGATCTCTGGTACCCACATCAAAGTCAGGCACAGTAATACATATGCCTGTACTCCCAGACTGGAGAAGCAGAGACGGACAAATGTTCAGAGCTCATTGGCTAGCCAGCCTAGCCAAATTAGTGAAGGATTGCCTCAAAAATAAAGTGAAGAATGATTGAAGAATACATTTGACATTAACCTCTGGCCTCTACACTCTAACATATTCACATGGACATGCATACCCCTATACATATGTGTATATATACTATGACCTCTCCCTCCAAAACAAAACAAAGCAAACAAACAAAAACCGAATTGTTTGGATTTTTTCTCAATAAATAAATTCATAGAGTCCATAAAGTAATGTCTTTAATAACTAGCTTCATAATTATGAACATCAAAAGATACAAAATAATCTGTTCAAATCTATGTTGAAAAGTTTGAAGATTAATACGATCAGTTCCTTGTTTACTCAAGTCTCCCTATTGATCATCTTCTTGAGTGCAGGTTTCCATGGACAGTTAGTAGTATGGAGTTGAGGAAAGTTATACTTGTCTATAGAAACCAGGAGACAAGTGAATGAAATGGGTAATGAGTACTGTTACAGAGATAGGAAATATGGAAGCAATAACAAAAAGTTGTTAGAGAACTTTCCTGGAAGAAGTAGTCCACTAGCCATCAGTTTCTGTGGTCTCCATGGTCTCTTGAGTGGAGTCAGTCTGGCTTTCAAGTTCAGGAGATGCAGGGTTTTTTCTCTGTGGAATGGATACGCATGACATCAGAAATGACTTACCTTGGTTTATCAAAGTCATTTGACTCAGGTATCCAATTATGTCCACTGCAGTTTTCAGTGATCATATCACAGTCCAGGCTGTACCTTCTAGGTATGTCCAAGTCTTCTGAAACCTTCTTGGGTCAACTGTTAGAGGCTTTGGGAATTCTGTCTGTCATAATCTTAAATATATTATTAGCAGACTTTTGGCAAGATTGAGAGCCATAAAGATTGGTTGTAACTGAATATAATTTTTTATTGAATATTTTATTTATTTACATTTCAGATGTCATCCCCTTTCCTCACCCCTACAGAAACTCCCTATCCATTCCCCCCTCCTGCTACTTCTATGAGGATGTGCCCACACTCATCCATCCACTCCCCTCTCCCTGCCCTTGAATTCTACCACACTGGGGCATCCAGCCTTCCCAGGACCAAGGACCTCCTCTCTTACCAAGCCTAACAAGGCCAACCTCCACTACATATACAGCTGGAGCCCATGGTTCCCTCCAAGCATGTTCCCAGGATGGCGGTTTAGACCCTGGGAGCTCTGGTTGGTTGGTATTGTCGCTCTTTGAATGGCGCCACACTTTGGTCTTCCTTCTTCTTGAGCTTCATGTGGTCTGTGAGTTGTGTCTTAGGTATTGTGAGGTTTGGGGCTAAAATCCTTTTATCAGTGAATGCATACCATGTGTGTTCTTTTGTGACTGGGTTACCTCATTCAGGATGATATTTTCTAGTTCCATCCATTTACCTAAGAATTTCATGAATTCATTGTTTTTAATAGCTGAGTAGTACTCCATTGTGTAAACACACCACATTTTCTGTATCCATTCCTCTGTAGAAGGACATCTGAGTTCTTTCCAGCTTCTGGCTATTATAAATAAGGTTGTTATAAACATAGTGGAGCATGTGTCCTTGTTATATGTTGGAGCATTTTTTGGCTATATGCCCAAGAGTGGTAAAGCTGGATCCTTAGGTAAATATATAACTGATAGATTGTTGTTTACTCCTTCTCAGACTTCTGACTACATTGATAGCTAAACTTTCACAGATGTAATCTGTTACCTCATTACCCAAACTCAGTTTCCATCAATTAAATGTTTCATATTTCCTCTTTTGCTATGTCACTGTCCTAATAGTATCTGAGTTCCTATAAACTTGTCTAACTTTAATAAAACATTCCACTATACGATCCAACAAAGGCTCATCTTAAACTGCTCATGTTGTTAATTCTTGAAGTTATCTCTTTTGTAAATTTATAAGCTAGAGGAAACCTACTCAGATCTATCTCTCATGGACCCAGTAGACTCTATCTCGATAAGTACATCTGCCTAAAGTTCCCACTTACTACCTATTCCAAAGATGGGATCCCTCTGGGTTTCAAATGTACCTCTTAAGAATTTTTTTCTCCCAAATGTACTTAATCTTATTCTCTACATCTTCTAAAGTTCAGGAGCATCCAAAACAGCTCCAGAAAAGCAACCTCCAGATGCTCCATTTTCTGTCACACATACAGACACTTCTACTGGACCTGTTCATTCTGACCTATCCTCAGATACCTCCACAGACCCTGGACAGCAGGAAACAGCCAACTCTCCTAAAACTGAACAAACACCCTCTCCATACCCATTTTTCTAGATTCCCTAGAGACACATCACCCCCAATGCCAGCAGGAAGTAGCCAGAAATCACAATGAGCCTATTCCTGCTTCACTATCCCCATCACCTCTTTCTAATTTTTCTTTTTAAATTAAACCAAAATGGGGGAATGTTAGAATTCTGTCTAAACTCGACCCCCATAGTTACCTGGCAACAGGCAGGTAGGCCTGGCCCACTATAAAAGGGGCTGCTTGCCTTCT
Source organism: Arvicanthis niloticus (assembly GCF_011762505.2). Lineage (NCBI taxonomy): Eukaryota > Metazoa > Chordata > Mammalia > Rodentia > Muridae > Arvicanthis > Arvicanthis niloticus. The sequence goes on from NC_047659.1 coordinate 79,648,715, forward strand.
CCTCTCTCTCTTGCTCTCTTGCTGTCTTGCACTCTTGCTCTCTTGATCCCTCTGTCTCCTTGCCCCTTTCCCTACCCTTCTCTCCATGTGCTCATGGGCAGCCTCTACTTCTTTACTCCCTCTCTCCCTCTCTCTGTCTCTTTCTTACTCTACTACCCTCTTAACTCCCCTGCTCATGCCCTGAATAAACTCTATTCTATAAAAAAAGAGTAGTCTATGGCATAGTTGATGGACAAGTATCAGGGAGTTCCAGAAGAAGGGGCTAGACTATCTAAAGGCATGGAGCAGCATGTCATGTCTAGGAAACAATGCTACATCTAATGGAAATGAAACTCAACAAGGAAACTGGTACATGGGTCAACATGATGGCTCTGTGGATAAATGCACTTGTCTCACAAGCCTGATGACCTGAGTTCAAGCCCTCAAGTGCATGGAGAGGCAGGGAGTGCTGACTCTACAAATTGTTCCTCTTACTTCTTCACACATGTTACAGCATGGGCCCCAAAACATATTAAGCCCCCTCAGTGCAAAGGTTAAAACACAGTGTATTATTTAAATTAAGCCCTGTATCATCCAGTCTTTTTTCTACTTCCTTTTCCATAGCTATTACCACCATTATAAATCAGAGAGTTTTCTCCAAGTGGTTAGATATCACACACACACACACACACACACACACACACACACACACCCCAAACAAATGAAAACAATAAAACATTCTATAAAACTTACTATTTTAAAGTAATATGGACACTGCTATATATTCTTAAATAACTCCTAAATATTTTTTGATAAAGTTTGAATTCATTCTCCTTTACTTGTACTGAGCAAAGAACTCACTGGGCATGTCATTGACTATCACTTGAGATGAAACCAAAGTAACAACAAAATAGCAGATGAAGATTCTAGCTCCACACTTAACTTAGAGATTGGCCATGTCTTTGTGGAATGTGGTGCAGAGATGGGAGCCAGACTTAAGCACAGGTTTTTGGGAGAGTGATGTAGTTAGTTATGGAATTTGGCTGTGGTCAGGATGAAGAATGACACTTTTCCCTAGTCTTCAGCACTGTACCCCTTGTCTGTGCTTCCTTCTGCTCTCCAGCAGTAATGTGACTGTATGATTTAGTGCCATATGCATACTGAACAAAAGGAATAGGTCAGAGTCCATAAAAGTAAACATAAATTATACATTACAACAGCCAAGACTTTCAAATACTGGAAATTACCCACCTTTGAATTTTTTTAGTGTCAATTTCCCATATAAACCTCTTATAATTTCTATTGCTTCCAGAGCTTTGAAAAATCATCAGTATCTTAATTTTAAACTCACTAACAGCTGTCTCTAGTCACTTCAACTGATCACCAATTTGAATCTTCTGTAGCCTTTACTGTCTATGTATGACAGGATACAATTCTTTACCATTTTGGATGTTTGGTTATACATTTCTTTGCTTTGTGCCAGCACTCATTGAAATTCTTTGGGATTCTATATTTAGTTTGTGTCTCATATCATCAATGAACCTTCTTCCACGTTCATAAAGAAGTATATTCTCTATAAATAAAGAAGAAAAACACTTAAAAAGTATTAGTTGAATGAATGCATACAGGAATGAAAAATTGTCAATGCTTTGCATCTTTCTACCACATATAATATTTAAACTAATTCTCTTTTGTTGGTATAACATTTGCTTAATATGTGTTTTATAGTAGTTAAACTATCTAGGAAATATTGTCCCCAAGAAATCGGGTCACTTTTTCTTCCCACAAAATGAGAATTTCTATTATATGATAATTATGGATTAGGTTTTTCTTATTTTAGTTTACAAGTTACCTCCCACTTACTTTTAAGAGCATAATTTAACCTAAATATGCATGCTATTTACATGAATCATCTAGAAACTTTTAAATTTTAATGCTCATCTTTGTGTTCATTAATTCAACTATTTTTTAGAAGTTCAATTTTGCTAGTAGCCCATTAACAAGGAGATGCTATTTATACAAGTAAAATTCCACTGAACCTTTTATGGTTTAGAAAACCATAGTGGATGTTTAGAAACCATCAGTGAAGGAACTTTATTATATAATAAACACAGACACACACACAGACACACACACACACACACACACACACACACACACACACACACACAAATACACACACATACATTTATGGTACTAGCTGGTTATGTGCTCTAAAAATAAGCTATATCCATCCCCACCAAGCTCCATATTTAGTACTTACTCCTGGTTAGCATCACTAGAATGAGAAACTTGTAAGACTTTTTAAAAATTCATTTTTATTCATGAATATATGCATGCAACTGTCTGTGTGTACATGCATTTTAGTGTAGGTGCCCATGGAAGCCAGAAGAGGGTTTCATATCTCTGGATCTGTTGTTACAGACAGTTATAAATAATCTGATATGGAAGCTGAGATCCTTGGGGAAAGGTGTAAATCTCCTAACTGCTAAGCCCATGTTTATTTAATGTTTTAACTTAATCCTACTGATTAACACTTGGGCTTACTTTTTTCATTCTTAACACTTGAATCATCTGTTTTTTTCTTTTTTTTCTGCTTATTATTATTATGTCCATCACAATACTTTTTTTAAAATTTTATTTATTTATTTATTTAATTTTATTATTATTATTATTATTATTATTATTATTATTTTATTTATTTATTTTTGGTTTTTCGAGACAGGGTTTCTCTGTATAGCCCAGGCTGTCCTGGAACTCACTGTGTAGACCAGGCTGGCCTCGAACTCAGAAATCCGCCTGCCTCTGCCTCCCAAGTGCTGGGATTAAAGGCGTGCGCCACCACCGCCTGGCCCATCACAATACTTTACGAAGAGTAGACTTCCAATTACATTCTCAACCCACTCTTACTAAAATGTAATAGCTTCTATTGCCTGGCTAATAGAATGGAAGTGGTTACTGAGTTAATTTGAATGTTTAAGCTATTCTTAGGCATCTTCAGTATTCTGAAATTTTCCATTATCTTTCAAAATGAGAATGTTAACTGATATCATTTAATTTGTGGAATAAAACTAATATGTTTATATATAATATATATAAATATATACTCATATATTTATATAATATATATTATTTGTATAAATTATATATTATTATAATAATTAATAAATTATATATTATAATAAATAATATATAATAAATATATATTATATGTATATATATAATGGGATTGTTATGTTATATGTTTTATCTATAATTAAGTCATTATTTTTGAGGGTAGGGATGATATTTTTCTCAATTTTTAGTTGATACTTCATATTTATTAGCCCCACTGTACAATGCACAATAATAAAGTCATTAGCTATTTATTTATTATTATTTTTACTGAGAAAATTTAAGATTTTTTTTAGCTGTTTTGAGATATGTCATAAATTCTTGTCAACAAATCCCTCCCTATTATAAAGAGGAACACTAAGGATGATTCTTGTAACCTATTTTGCTCCTCTTTTTCAAGCTTTTTTCATCCATGTTTTCTATCCTTCTCTACTGGTGATGACCAAGTTCTTACTCTTCAAGACATTGGCTGTTGTAGCCTCTACTGAAGGGTGAGAATATGTTATATTTGTCTTTCTTTCTTTTTTTTTAATAACATATTGTCTTCCAGGCTCTCCTTATTGTTGTAAATGATATGATTTTATTTTGTTTTATGGCTATTCCATTAAAAAAACAGGAAGAGACTATTCTATTTTATGTCTGAATAAATAGAACACACCCATTAATGATGTTTATGGATCATGTAGTATCTTACTTTAGGGATTTTTTTCTTATTATTTTTTCTTTATTCTCCTTTTGTTTTTTTTTTGTTTGTTTGTTTGCTTGTTCTGCCTATTACAAGCCTAAATACATGAAAACTAACACAAAAGTACTTACTGAGTACAGAGGAAAAAACATTACAGAGAGCTCAAGGAGATCTAGAAGATTATCTGTTTCAATCTCATCTATATTTGGATATAAAATCTCTCATTTTTATATATTTTTGCCAAGTATCCATAGCTCACTGGATACCGTTGAACACCAAAATCTTTTTAGCATTAACTTTTCCAGTATGCTGACTACTTTTAATAGTAGGACTTTTTCTAACAAATGTACTTTGAGATGAAATATATAAAAACATATATATATATCCCTTTACCCCTTAACTTGCTATGGGAAACCTCTGGTATATTAGCAGTGCCCTATGAGGCAAATGCATTTGATATTCTTCACTCATACAACATAGGTTAGCAACACATGGTGGGTTGCTATTTTTATGATCTGTATTTGAACTGAAGCAACAGAAACTTTTAGTGACCAGTACCATGAATATCAGATGATATGTTTGCTAGACCAGGAAAATATCAAAGTTTAAAATTTCAAGTAGAGTTTACACTGACTGCAGATCACTTCTGTACACTGATAATACTGAAAACTTGTAAAAGAATTCTCAAGACTTGGGGACCAGCTCTATCTTCCTTATTCATTTACATTGAATTTTAATCTAGTTCTTTCTTACTCAGTTGATGCTAACTAATTCAAGTCCTTTCATTCTCTCAATTGTATGCATCAACCATTCCAGTGCCTCTTATTATCCAGAATTAATTTTTAATTTTGTATGCTTGCAATTCAACATTGTGATCTGTAATCACCCATTATGGGAGTTACCCACTAGCACCAGGCTTGTAATAAACAGCATGAGCCCATGAGTTTATTACAAGAGATCATTCTAAAACTGAATACAGGTCTCTACAACACACAAAACACTGAAGATTGTCATTAGTGTCTGTTCTTCCTAGCTAATAGAAAATCTGATGTTTTTATTATTATGGTGACCAGAAAAGATAATGGGAGAGAATGAGTCTGATTTCAGTGCCCAGGACTTCATCATTGCTTGGATGTGTTAAAAAAATGATACTTGGAAATTGAATATTATCTTTTCCAGTAGCAAGATTGGTTTAGGCTTTTGATTATGTGGTGCTCATATTCTGGCTTTGGAATCAGGCAAAGAACATGCAATTATTTTCACTGATCAAATGAGAAATCTTGGAACAGAGGTAGGGAACAATTGAAAGAAACTACTTTCAATAAACATTTCATAGAAGTGCATTCTTTAAGTAGATTTTCAAAGATTGGGTAGATAGTAACCGTTTAGTAGATGGGAGGTAGTCTGCTTGAATCTTACATATCATGATGACTCTTGTTGGATCTGCAGGTTCATGCGACAGCACTGAGTGATTCTTATAAAGGGGTGAGGCACCAGCTGTGGGGAATTTCTGCAGTTTTTCTCAGAAACTTCGCATCATTCTTCATTTTCTGGGTAAAGCCCATGCTCTATCAACCCTGGTCACCTATTTATTTATTTATTTATTTATTTATTTATTTATTTATTTTTAATTCTTCTGGAAGGAAAAAGAGTTTTGTGGCTTAAGTGCTGCCCACAGGTTTCTTCCAAATTCTCTGTATGAAGCCATGACAATAACAAATGTCCATATAAAGATTTTTACTGTGAAATGAAATTCATTAAAGAATTACGGATAACCTTGTCCTTTAGATTTAACAAGTATTTTGTTTGTATGCATATTTATTTTACCTGTTACAAACATGACTACTTCCTGTTGAATATTTTTTTATTGGCAAGTAATGAGTTGGGACTTTGAGGATGAAGTTCTTCTTAGGTGCTCACAGTCTTTGTTTTGTGCCTTTGTTGCCAGTATGATTAGAAACCTTGTTATGAGCCAACTCATTTATGAGTCAATGACTCTGGGAGAATGGTTAAAAATTGGTATCTGTCATCATCAAGAGAGATGACCCAACAGGTTATTCACTATACACATAGGCTAGGAAATACAGTTCTATGTGTTCACTAAGTTCTTTAGTGTGTTAAACATTCCATATCATAAAATTTAACTGTTGCGCATTTAAATGAACTAAAATGTTGGAATGTTTATTAAAACTTGGCCTTGATATTATAAAGCACATTAGGACAATTAAGCTGACTTATACTTCCATTAAAAAAGAAAAAATAATGGGCCAGTTAGATGGCTGAACACATAGGAGCATGCACTGCTGTTCAGGAGAACTCATGTTTAATTCCAAAAACCACATTAGGAAGATCAAAACTAACTCTGTGTATCTCCAACTCCAGGGTTATTAGACATGTCTGCAGGTACCCGTACACTTGTGTACTCACTAACTGCCAACAATACACTAATTGAGAATAATAACAATAAATTAAAAACTTAAAAATGATTAAATATGCCTCAAAATTTCAAAATATTGCTTACTAGTTGAAAACAGCATTACAGAACAAGTTCATAGAACAATAGACAACAAAATACATTGGTAGAATAATGGAAATGAATCCTAATACATACTGGCTTTATTACCAAAGAGTTATGTATGTTAAAATAAAGTAAAACTGAAGTGCATAAGATCATTTTGACTCAGAACATAGATTTGACCATTAGACAGCTGGCTCACTAGGTTGCTGGCTGGCACTAGCCAACCATAGCAGATCAGGCCGGCTTTCCCTTCCACACACACACTTTTTTTCTCCATGCTGCTCTATGCTCTGGGAAGGTGGTTGATACACTGAGCCCCTTAGTTCTCTGGTATCTAGTTGTTTTGGCTAGTAGCAGGCTTGGAAGAAATCAGAGAGGAAAAAGGAAAACACATGGTGGAAACATTTCTCTGCGTTATTCTTCTGAAGATTGCCCATGGCAAGGTGTGTTGTTCAGCTACAGTCTTGCTCTCTTATTGTGGTCCTGTCTACCTGATGCTCTCCTTGCATTGTCACATGACTGTTTATTATTCTGTTCTTTTCAGGTCTAAAGAACCAATCCTGGGCTATTGCATTATGCATTAGTAGCTCTGGAAACTCTGCCCATATCTTTTAAATAGGGTCATTACTTACTGCTCTTTATGCTAGCTAACTTTGAATGTGCCAATTGTTTTCTAAAGGGCATATGACTGAAATAATAGCCATATAATATTACAAAGAATAAATAAATTGTGCTTTCATAGTTTTACCTATGAAGTGGCAGCACAGTGACTTACTTTTTATAAATCTCTTCCTATATAAAATCAATGTTTATGCTCTTGAGACCTTAGAAATTCTGCTTCTACTTCTTTATTTTCTCCTCATAAGTTAGTTTTATTTAGTTGTACTGGGGTATGATTTTTTTTTTTTATGTATAGCAAGGATGTTCTGACCAAAATAGCATGAAAAATGTAGCCTGAGCTGACTGGAGAGCTCCCTCTGGTCCTAAAACTGTCTCATTTAGTCTGGTTGATATTTTGTATGTAGAAGTTAGTGTTCTTTCTGAATACCCTCTGGTCAGGGCTTGGGGTTTGGTCTACTTAGCTTGCCCTAGGCGATCTGGTTTCATTCTTTACTATCTAAGCATAGAGAAGAGTCCAGTTAACTCTCCAGAATAATATTCTCTTTTACAAAATGTTTTCATGGCTTAAAATAGAAGGCCATACAGAGCAATAAATACAAGCTGAGCAGATCAGCACACTACCTGCAGTGTTTGTACATGGTCTTCTCAGTTCTCAGAGACCTAGGACAGTGACTGACTTTGAACCTGATGAACACTGTGAACTTAGTCCAGAGTGGCTGCCGCTATTAAGCTTTGTGATGTTTTCCAAGTCCAGCAACATTTTTAGAGTGTTCTACTTCTTGGCTTGTTTCAAGCAACAGTCAACACCTTTTATTAGGATTAGAGAAATAGTAGCTGTAAATGTCTTGGGTGCACTGTAGGCTAGATTTTTTTGAGATTTATTGCTGCATTAGCTGGGAGAGTAAAGCAGTGCTGATATAGTATCTCAGGCCTGGGAAACTACCAACTGTTGTTTTCAGGAACATTGTTTGCAATCAGTGCTTATTTTTTCTTTTATTAAACATGTAGTCAACAAATATTCCTGAGTGCCTATCACATACTTAAAAGAGTGTTAAACATTATGCAACATGAAAATAAATTTGATAAGGCCTTTGCACTTAAGAATTTCACATCTGGGATGTCAGTAATTACAACATAATCGTTGTTTAGAGACAGCATATTAACCTGCTCATATCTTAAACGTCCTGAAAATCCCAATAGATGAAGCTACCTTGAGTTTGGTTGAACTAGTTGGTCTTTCTGATTCTCTTCTTTAATGTTCCTTTCTTTTCTTTCTTTCTTTCTTTCTTTCTTTCTTTCTTTCTGTCTGTCTGTCTGTCTTTCTCTCTCTCTTTCTTTCTTTCTTTCTTTCTTTCTTTCTTTCTTTCTTTCTTTCTTTCTCTTCCTTCCTTCCTTGCTTCCTTTTTCTTCCTTTTTTCTTCCTTTCTTTCTTCCATCCTTCCTTTCCTTCTTTTGTCTCCTACATATTTCTCATGAGTCTGCCCATGGGGTAACTTGTTTTTTTTTTTTATCCTTCATTGTTAAATACAGATTTTTTTCTTTTATTTAACTTTAATCATCTTAGCTATTAGTAACATACAATAATCTTAGCTGTATTCATTTTTCCCTTCACTGTTCAAATCAGCAAACTTCTGCCATCTTTCCCCTTCATGCTCAAACTGTAGACCTTTCACTCTGCCAAAAACTTAAAAACTTTAGTTAAGATTACAAGAGAATTTGAGTTAGAAGTTATAGAGTAAAGTTGGATGGTTAGAACCCATGTCTTCAGCATCTGAGGACTTTCAAATCATTTTTTAGAGTTATGTCAATTATTTTCTGTTTCTTTGGTTTTTCTATGCATAAACTTTCAAGATTTTAGAAAAAAATTTTAAAAAATTAAAATTTAAAGTTTGTGGGGTTCTTTGCTTAATTATTAGAAACCTTTTTTCCTCATTTTTAGGAAAACTGAGCATGCATAGTGATGGCTCTGATATTTGAATTTGACTGTCAAATACAGGTTGACAAAGGTTGCAAAAGGCAGATTGGCCACAAAACAAGTCAAGTAAAACCTCAGAATATCTCTGTGCATGCTGCATTTTGGCCAGCTTCTGCTATGTCAGTCTCTGTATTAGACTATCATCATCAGTTCAGATGTCTATCTACATTACTCAAGTTATTCAACAGACTTTTTGAATACTTTTTAAGGTTTATTTTGAATTTCTGTGTTTTGTAGTACACTTGGCACACAGTAGATATACAGCAAATGCTGGCGAAGACAGGATACATTTTAGTGTTTATATCATGGAGATGAAGTGAACTAGATCAAAAATACAAAGATGAAGTCTGATAGCAAAATGGTAGGTTCCAGCAGTTTATGCCTTATAGGACATCACATAGATTTGGGGCTACTGCAGGTTTTAGAATAAAGGTGCCACTCAAAACGTCAGTCTTCAGCAATGTAAATGTGATAGCAGTGAGTCATAAACTGAGGAGGAATTCAGTTAGAGATATGGGGTCCAGCAGTAGTGATATAAAACAAAACACATGTCAGAGTGGTCAAAATAACATGTAAATGTGTTAACAGCTAGCTAAGTATTCTCAACAACTTGCTTGAATCTGCTTCTCCCTCTAGGGAACTGTCAATATTCCTGTTCCTTAGGAGTGAATCAATGTTGCATAGATCACCTGTGCCAAATAAATTTATTTCTGAATGTATTTACTGTGAGTATTGATTTTATATATATATATATATATATATATATATATATATATATATATATATATAGAGAGAGAGAGAGAGAGAGAGAGAGAGTGCTGGTAGGAGAGGGAGAGGGAGAGGGAGAGGGAGAGGGAGCACTGTACTGTGTTTGACCTGACTCTCAGTGAGCAGGGTGAAAGGGTGGGCAACACACTATGCATGATAATACTTATCAGCATCATTCCTGGTACTATGCCTGAAGACTGTCATTAACAGTTTGATGCTGTAGAACATGGAATGAAGCTCTGGCCATTGATCTCCTCTATATTCTAACTTAAACATTTAGACTCCAGGTCATCTAATGGACCTAATTTGAATGAATTTTCTTTTACCTTTAACAAGAGGACAAATGTTAGAGCTAGTATCCTGTATGAAATGTGGTACCTAAGTGGCAGGGTACCATGGTCAAGCTTATTTCAAACATGTCTTAAAAGAGCTGTATGACTTTAGGGAAGTTATGTTCTCAGTCTGCATCTTCATTTTCTCAGCGATAAAATGAAGTGGCTGGATTAAATTATCTTTAGATTCCCTCCCCATCAGCTATTAAGTGATTTTTCACATCTCTCATTAAATTTCCAAGCTCCATCAAACAGCTCATTACGAAGCCTGCTTGCTCATTTGATGTCTCTGTACGTTCTTCGTTCACTCTTCCCTCTAGCCTCCCAATGGGTGTATTTTCCTTAGCACTGTAGTGTTTTGCACATTTGTTTCTGTAGATATAGCTCTGTGTGTGTAAGGGGAGTAGGGAGAAAATGAGGGGGAGGCATTTTAGTTTGGCCTAGGGCTCAGACTTTGTTGGTGGGGATAATTACTTTAATAGTTTTCTTAAATATCTATTAACTCTTGTAGCTTAGATGCCACAGGGTAATGTGGTATCACTCTTGCTTGAATTTGTATCTGTTAATTTATACGGGATGAAGAGTTCCATAGACAAAGGAGATAAGGACTGATTCTGCTTTGTGTGAGTTTCAAAACTATTGAAATAAAACTGAGAATGAGATTGGCTTTGAGAAAGGAAATAATAAGTAAAATGCTTAAAAATTGAAACAAACAAACAAAAAAAAGAAGGACAGTGTTCCAATCCCTCACCCATAGGGTGCTGAGGAAGTCCCAGTGAATGTGTGAAGAGCAAATGAAATCCTCAGTGACTGTGCACCATTGCCATGGGCACAAAGGTGTTAAGGACCCAGGGAAAATTGCCAAAGCATTCTGAATATGGCTAAGGCTTGGAATTGCCACAATCTTCCTCTGGTTGGAAATGTGAATATTGGCATTGTATACAAACCACCAATTCCAGTTTCCTCTCTCTGAATGTTTACAGCCTGACACTATTCACCTACAGAAGCCCCCTACTGAGACTAGCTAACTCCTCCCTCAGTGTTGTACATAAGAAAAATGCTGCTGTTTCTCTCTGTTGTTTGGTAGGCGGTGCCACTTTATTAAACTGCCCACCTCCTCCAGCTTTTCTGTATGCCTGTCTGTCCTTCCTTTAGTTCTTCTCACTAACACAGTCATATTTCCAAATGCAACCTGTACAGGTATTGGCACAAGTCTATAGTCATTGAGTTTGTAAGCATCATGTCAGGAGTACACTGGCACCTTATACATATTTTTAACTTTTTTTTAAATCAAAGCCAATACTCACCTAAAAACCCTGATGAATTGGAAGAGTAAGTAATGATTTCAGTGGAATTAAACAAGGGACTTAAAGCACCAGTAGTTTTTCCAAATCACACTGGGATTGGTAGTGGAAGGTGAATAAGAATATCACTTTCTGATACTGAGTGCCATGTTCTGTGATTATGATAACTCTAGCCTAGAGATAAAGGAGGAATTGGAAAGGTTATAGTTTCTGTTTGTTGAACAGGGAAAATAATTCTAGATAGACTGTTAAAACTAGAAATAGACATTAAGAAGTCCTTTCTTTATAAACCGTCCACCTGAAGTATAGTCCTCTCCATTGCCCTATAAGTAATGCCTTGTGGTGTGTGTGTGTGTTTATGTGTGTGTGTGTGTGTGTGTGTGTATGCATGTGTCAGCATAGGCAATAGATTCTGGGATTATTCCAGTTATTTGGTTAACTGTACTTTAAAAATAGCTAAGATAATAATTTATCCCATGTTGATTTAAGATACAAAGAGAATTTTATGTTTTGAGTTATTTAGTTCCCCCTGAAGCTTGGAAATGTAATTATCATATCTTTCCTTTTGTTGTAGTTTATGTGGCACACTATCAATTTTCCAATGTTTTTATAGTGTTTTCTGTTTGTAATATTTATGTCATATACAAGCTTTATGTCAGGCAGAAATCAAACAATGCTGATTTCAGATACTCTGTAGCACATCTGGCAAACAATTTGAAATAGTATCTAAAATATAAAATATAGAATAATCATATATGTATGTATAACATCTGACTTCTTAAAGCTCATTTAGAGAGATACTTTTTAGATTTTACTTTATTTTGTTTATTTTTAAGAATTTCATAATTTTTATTTTGATCATTAATCTCCGTCCCCTACCCCTTCCTAGATATATCACTACTTCATATAAATCCAATTTTGTGTCTTCATTTTTGCTTATAAGTGAAAACCATTGAACCCCATTAGTACTGCCTATATGCTCTTAACCATATGGCCATTCACTGGTGCATCCCAGAGGCCATACACTTAAAGAAATCTAACTCTCCTGGCAGCTACTAATTACAATGGTTCCTCAGCTAGGATTGGGACTTTGTACCCATGGAGGATGGAGGTGAGTTTTCTAATAGTGCCTTCTAATAGTGCCACTCCCTGGTACAAGCATATGCAAACCAACACAAACCTGTTTTTAATATTGAACATTTTATTTGCTCTCCCATAGAGTTAAGTAATGGAATTGTTAGTTCTTTATAGGGTACCTCCATTTTAGGAAGTAGGAGTTTTTTTTCATATGACTTTTTCAAATGATATTTGGGGTTAGCTAACTCCTTGCTATATGCCTTACTTGACTCTGCCCTCCAATCCTCTACCCAAATTAATACTTCTTGTTATATCATTTCCATTTTCCCTTTACATTATTGCACAGAGAAATATTCCTACTGAAGTTAACCAAAAATTTCCCTGAGAAAGAAAACACATGCATCCTCTACCAGTCTTCATCCTATGTGACTTTCCTGGAACTAGAATTACAAGCAGTTGTTAACCACTTATGTGTCCTGGGAAGTGATGCTGGTTCTTTGAAAGAGTGAGATAGTCTCTTAACCCCATCTTTTCATCCCTGGGACTTAAGATTTGGATCACTTGGTAATCCTTGGGATATCTGAAGGACTAAAAACTCCAAAAGATACATTTTAGTGTTATACCAAATATAAATATTGCAGAAGAAAGGGTTCATGCCAGGGTCCAATACCTGGGTGTGAATGAAAATACTTCACTTTACTATGTGGTTACCATGTTTCACTGAACATTATAATTAAATGATATAAGACTCCAACTTTTTTCCCTGTAAAATGGTTTTGATAGTATGCCTTTATTCAATTTTCACAGGTTTTTCTAGAGGAGAAGCAACAAACCTAAAGCTTTCAAGAAGCTTATATCGGGGGCTGGAGAGATGGCTCAGTGGTTAAGAGCACTGATTGCTCCTCCAGATGGTCCTGAGTTCAATTCCCAGCAACCACATGGTGGCTCACAACCACCTGTAATGGGATCTGATGCCCTCTTCTGGTATGTGTGAAGACAGCTACAGTGAACTCATAAATAAATAAATAAAATCTTTAAAAAAAAAAAAAAGAAGCTTATATCACTTGGGTTTTATTGAAAATGAGCATGAGATGACTTTGTCAGAAGAAAACTATGGTGATGCCACTGAACAATTTATTAAATCACAGTAAAATTATGAAAACCATATAGAGAAAATATGGTCATCTCAAATTCTGGATCTGACTCAGTTGGCAATCATGTCAGGTGATCATTACTAGGACAGAAAGGACAAATTCCATCATTGTCTTTGAATTCTTGCAATCAAGATGTGAATCTCTTGAGAAAGACTAAGGCCCAATGTAGCATGGGTTTCAATTTGAGTTAGTTAGAGAAGGGCAACTAACTTGGACTTTCCATCAAGATTGCCAGTGTGAAGGAGAGGAAGACTGTCCTAAAACAACAACAAAAACAAATCATTGTTTACCGAATATCCAAAAATTGCATAATTGTTCGAGGATGAATGATGACTGCTCAGAGATGCAGAAGTGACAGAGAGCTAGATAATAAAATACGGAGTTCTTGCAAGCTAAGGCATTTATGGAGGGTCTACATATATTGGAAGGGACAAAGTTTTGGGTGTTGAAGTATGAAGCTGGTTAGGGAGAGAGTGCTGATGAACATGGAGGTGAGAGAATGCTCAAAAGGTAAATACTGATAACTGTGCAGAACTTTTGGTGCTTTTATGGGACACCACATATGGGGATATGACACAAAGTTTCAAGATAAACTTAGATATTATCATTTATGTTATTTTGAGTTGATTGGCCAAGTTCCTCCAAGCTGTCTTGCTTATAACTTAGGACTACAGTAAAACATTCCTGAGAGGACTCAGCTAACAGATTTGGAGTGAAGGGGTCCCTGACTGCAGATATGTGTTTTTTTTTTTTTTAATTGACAGTGTATATGTGAATCATATAGGTTGAAAAAAATTACTGATAAAAATAGCACTAGCCTATTAAACTGAACTCAAGGGAAACATGCAGAAAGATTTTACAAATAGCATATTTAGGTTCTTCAAATTACATCAGTCTTTATCAACAGCTGGGCAGCTAGGTATACAGGCATGCTATTTCTTTATTGGTTGATTCTTATCAATATTATCTCAGCATGGTTCATACAACTCAGTTTTCAATTGCAAGAAAAAGCCTCGGTCTGCAGAAATGTTTACCTGCCAGGATGGTTTGTTGAAATAATCCTGAATTGAATTTGATCTACATGGCCTACAGGGGAATTAACAGGCTCAGACAAATGGGGCTTCTTTGCTGCAAAAATCTTCTCGTTCAGTGAGTACTCTGTGAAGCCAGATCAGCAGCTTTTTGCTGGAATTGTACTTGACATCAGAGAAGTCTCTTGGCTCATTTGTTTGCCCCATCAACATTTCCATGTGCTTCATGGAGAAAGTGAAGCTATATTTGGTCAAGAGCCTTGTGATTTTAGAGAGGCATTTTGGGAGGAGAATGGGAGACTCTCGAAAGCTCTTTGTTTCAGCTTCATTCCAAGCAAAATACACTCATTCACATTCTGAGATTGCTCATAATAATCTGACAAACAGTTTCGTGCAAGGTGAATTCTGTGGTTGAAATACTAACACTATCATCACAGACCAGCCTTCAGGGAGCTATCATACATGTTTCTTCAGTGAAGGAAGTAATATATTTGTATCCTCACTGTTATTGACATAGATGTGTCGCTCCTTTGTTTTCCTTCCTAAAATTCTTTGTAAGACGAACAAATATATATCTCGGTACATGTATCTGTGGCTGTCACTAGCATGATGACAGAGAGATTTTCATGGGATGATTTTTTTGGTCAAAAGCCTTGTGGTTTTAGAGAGGAATTTTGAGAGGAGAATGGGGGCCTCTTTGATAAAGGCTGTCTGAAAAAGGAGAGAACTAATTATTTAACATTTTGTCTTAATAGAAAGAGAAGAGTGGGGCATATTTTCTTTTCTTTTTAATTAAGCATTCCATTCATTTATATCTCAAATAATATCTCACTTCCTGGTTACCCCTCCACAATCCCCTTATCCCACAACCCGCCTCTCCTCCCTCCCCTTTGCCTCTATGAGGGTGCTCCCCTACCCACTCACCCTCTCCTGCCCCACCCCTCCAGCATCCCCCTATGCTGGGGCATCAAACCTACACAGGACCAAGAGTCTTCCCTCCCACTGATGTCAGAGAAGGCCATTCTCTGCTACCTATGTATCTGGAGCTATGGATCTTTACGCGTACACTTGTTGGTTGGTGGTCTAGTCCCTGGAAGCACTGGGAGGTCCTGATGTTTTTTTTAAGTGGGGAAGATTCTAGGATATAGAATGTTGTTTGCATTAAATAGCAACTATCCTTTTCTACATATTACATTAGTATGGTCATTTAAAAATGGTGATAGTGTTAAACATGTAAGGGTTAAATATATCAGCACTCGTCACCTCTACATGTCAACTAGTCCCACTTTTATACACATCCTATGAGGCATTTGGTTGTCCCTCTGTTTTTAGCATGGCCACATCCCTTCTCTAGATAGCTTAAGTGCTTGGCTTTGTTTGACTAATGGTGTATCTTGGAATCAGGTCCTTTGTGAATAAGTATTTGTTGATGTGTTTACTCTTGTCTTATTCTGGAAGTGTAGGATAAATGCTACAATGCTGTAAGCCTGTATTACCTCCAGGGTGGTCCTGCAGTTTTCATTTTGTATTTCAATTTACACTCTCATTTACACTCTCTGAGGCTCTCAATAGGAACTCAAATCCCATTGTGTTGGGTAATTGATAATTCATCATCACTTACTTTATAATTCTTGTTGAAATTAAGGCTTTAATAACCAGAAATTTATTCCTATTATTTTTCCATTTCATTAATGACTAGAAGTTATTTTTCATGTTTATTGACTTTAATGATTGATCTTTGTCATTCATTTATCTTTATATACTTTTTATTTACGGAATTATGTATTTAATTCCTACCTTGATAATTTCACTTGAATTTGTGTATTTTGTATGTCTCACTCTTATGAATTATTAACAATTTTAACACAAAGTTAAATGATTTTCATAGTATTTTCAGAGTTTATGTTCTTTGTTAGATGTATAATTACTCTGATTTACTATGTTTTTAGTGCACATATTTCAAAGTGCCATAGGGTTAGCATATACCTATCTGTTAAATAGAATTTCTGCATTTAGTTTTATGCATATAAAACTTTTCATTATCTTAAAATCAGATCATTGTCTAGTATTTTACTTATTTTATGTTTAACTCTTAGCTCTGTCTGGAACTAATTTTTGCACATAGTTTAATATAGAGATTTACTTATCTGTTTTCCTTTGCATTTCTTGTTCTGAGCCTAAGGGTTCTGCAGATCCAGGTTTTACCTATCTGTTTACTGTTTACAGCTTTTATTTTTTCTGTTATTCTCTACCACTGCTTTATACTTTATGCTGATTTTTCAAAGGAAGATTTTGACAGTTATTTTTTCTGTCTTGAAACCTTATATTCTTCAACATGATCATCTTTACCAAAGAGGGCTCCCTGCTGCTCCAAAGACTGTCAACTAAATATGGATCTCTTGTCTTTATATATAATAGATTCTTCAAAGAATCACCAGTATCTAACACACTTTCCATATGCTAGTATCATTTCTTTTCTTCCCTGAACATCACAGCCTGTGTTCTATGCAAACTACAGGCCTCATCTTTCTAGTTCATCATAATATCTTCAACATTAATAATGACTTATTGGGCCAGGTATGTGGCTCCGTAGGTAAAAGTATTGTCTGCTGAAAATTGGTAGCCTGTGTTTGATCCTTGGATTTTACAGTGTAAAGTAAAAAACACCAGAGAACTGACCCCTGAAAGCTGTCCACTGACTTCTATGTTTGTGCACAATGTGTGTATATATGCACTCAATTATCAATCATTCTCTCTCTCTTTCTCTCTCTCTCTTTCCCTTCCCTTTTCCTTCCTCTCTCCCTCTTTCTCTTTCTCTCTCATAATAGTGCTTATAGTGATTAGATACAATAATGTTATTTTAAAACTGGTCTGCATTGTAGTATTGCTCAATTACTATGTTACTGGGCAAATTAATGAATTTATACTATAAAAATAATGACAATAGTCAAGAACTTTTGATGCATATTTGTTCTGTAACAATCTGTCTATGTTGTCTATGTCTATATCTATTATGTCACTCACTTTGAAGGAAGCATACAGCATTCAGAGACATTTGAAGTCCCTCTGAATGGCTAAGGTCAATAACTAGGCAAGCAGTATAGGTTTCTCTGCTTAATTCCCTGAGGGAGCATTTCTAATTCATTTTAATTAGTTTCTTCTGACAGGGGAACTTCTGGATATCTCTTTCAGCTTATTTGTAAATACTTTCATTGGAGTTTTGATTAGAAATGCATTAAATTATTCATTAATTTAGAAGGAGCTAAAGCTTTTTAAATTCAAGTTGTTCTTCTCTAGGAAGACAAAATTTGTTTCTAACACTTTAAAAAGATTTATTTATTTTTTTTTTTACCATTTCAAACTATGTGTATGTATATCCATATGTGAGTGTGTTCATGTGAGTTAGGAGGTCTGAGGAGAGTAGCAGTACTGGATATGCCTGAAGCTGGAGTTGCAGGCATTTGTGAGCTGCCCATGTGGGTGATGGAACTAAACTCTGGTTCCATGCAGGAGCAGTATGGGATGAGTGTTGAGATATCTCTTTAGTCCCTCTACTACATTTGAAACTATAAGTCTAAAACCTTTTCTTAAAAATTAGGTTGAGAGTGAACTTTTTATAGTTTTGCTTGATGTTATAATTTTGTTTTTGAATTCTTTGTTAGAAATGCTAACACCTCAAGTACTAGAAAGAAGGTCCTGTGGGTACAATGCTTGAAACGCAAGCAAGAGGACCAGAATTTGGATTCCAAGAACCCATGTAAATGCTTGAAGGGTTTGCTGAACCACTACTGCCTTGCAGTGCATATAATGTCAATAACTTAAATTATTCATTAATTTGGAAAGAGCTCAAGCTTTTAAAATTCAAGTTGCTCTTCTCTAGGAAGATGACATTTGTCTCTATCACTTTAAAAAGATTTATTATTCTTTTTTACCGTTTCAAATATGTGTATATATATGTCCATATGTGGATGTGTTAGGAGGCCTGAGGTGAGTAGCAAGTTCACTAGCTGAGTCAGCCAGTCAGTGAGCTCAAATGAGAGACATAGCTCAGTCTATAAGGTGGAGAAGTGATTGAGGGACACACCTGGTACATTAATCCTGGACTTCCGCATACATACAAACCTACACTTACATGCAGATGCACTTCTGTATGTGGGAACACACACACACACACACACACACACACACACACTGTAAATGGATGACTGAATCAATAAATCTATAAATAAAGTATAAAAAGCAATTCTTATCCTTCAATGGTATATAAAGCAATATTTTAAAGGTTAGATGTTTGTTTTAGAGTTATTATTATATGTAATTTTAACTGACATCTTCATATGTGCTCTCTAGACCAGAAGAGAGGTAAAAGCAAATATTAAAATTAGAAATCTACCAATAGAATGAAGATACCAATAGAAATATACCAATAGAAAATGTGGGGGTCAGTTTCTAGTTTTTGCTTTCTTTAGGCCTCTTGAACTTCATCAGTAAAATGAGTGTGATGAGACTTCCCTCCCATATAGCTTCTGAAAAAATGTGTTAGGCCATGAGTATTATCTACTGAAATATAAATACAAATGATTTGCAATCTTCTTCAGTCATGAAGCTGTGAAAGAAGTGTGGTTTTGTGGGATTACAGCAGTTTCACCAGTGAGGTGCAGCTGAGTGCAGAAATGGTCACAGAGTCATTTTCATTGGTTTGGGTTGTATGGCCAAATGGGATCTTAGGACTCAATTACATTTCCATCCTCTTCATAATGCTTTATGGACACATTCAGGACATGCTGCAGCCCAATCTTGTAGTTGTAATGACTGTGAGAATTTTTCTATCACATGCATGTTTTGGACTTTATCCACCTCATGATGATTCTCCATCCCTACATCCTTCCATTACTCTGAAAATGTGCTCCAGTATCACTTCATTAATAGATATTCAAGAAAGGAAAAGAAGAATAGGGCGGTAACAGCACATGCCTCTAATTCCAGAACTCAGGAGTCAGAGGCATGCAGATCTCTCAGTTCAAGGCCAACCTGGTCTACAGAGTAAATTCCAGGACAACTGGGACTATACATACAAACCACAAACTGTCTCTCAAAACAAACGAACAAACAAAACACAACCAACAAATAATATTTTAAAAAACAAGGAAGGAAGGAAGGAAGGAAGGAAGGAAGGAAGGAAGGAAGGAAGGAAAGACAGACAATAAAAATATGATGTAGGAAGGCCTTTTTGTTTTATTGGAGTCTGACCCCATGTTGTCTCAAAGTGGATCTTGCCTCTTCTTAAACTTCTAGCACTGAATGTAAACATAAGCCTGTAGGAGGGGAAAAGTCCAGTGGTCTTAGATCCTAACCAACTCAGTCCTCATCAAAACCTCCTTCCATTAACATTTTTCTTCCATGATTATTCTGTCAATACACAAAGTCAAAATAATTTATCCTTGACATTTTTAAGTCTTTGCTACCTTGAGATGAAAATTCCTCTCCAGTACATGTTACTTTTGTCACACAGTCACACGTTAAATGTAGATCAGATGATAATATATGGCTAGAATATTTATAATAGTGACCCAGAAGAGTATGAAATGAGCTGTAGAGACTCTAGAGACATGAGGTCAGTCTGGTTTTATGGACAAGTGCATAGAATAGAATTAGACAGCTCTGGGCATGAATCCTGCCTCTAGTATTTACAATCTCTATTATACTGAGAAATTTAACCTTCCTGAGTCTGACTGTCTCCAGCTATTATTTGGAAGACAGCAGTATTCAGAAGTATGTGTCTACCAAGGGCAATTAATAACACCATGTTTGTTATATGAAAGCATAGTAGCCAACACATGTGTTGACAAGAGTATTACAACAACATTCAGTATCACTACAGCTCAAGTCAGGTACAGAAAAGGAGCAGGTTCTGAAGAAGTACAGTTTGGTCAGCTGTAGAGGGTTTCCTGGGTGGGGGGCTGGGACAAGGGATAACATTTGAAATGTAAATAAAGAAAATATCCAATAAAAAATGAAAAAAAGAAACCTGAACCCAAGTCAATATGTAAAGGAAACAAGGTGACCTTCAGCCTTCTTGGTAGCTACTAGCTTTGCTTATGTAAGGTAGTTGGTAAATATTTTCCATATTCTGCTGACATTTGATGGTTTCTTAAACATTTTCCATTCCTTTAATGTGTTAAATTCATTAAACTATAGCTATTTTGTTGGTCCATGGCAGACCTATCTGTGATGTTGAGTAATTGCTTGGCACACAGAAAAGATTGCCTTCTATATTTAAACATGTTTATCAATCATGCCTTCCAGACACCATCTGCCCAAGAAGGTCCACAAGTGGAGGTCCAGAGAAGGGTGACTTTGGAAGGAAGCTAATCCCAGGAGCATATAGCAGTCTGGTGCTAATGATTCTTCAAGGTAGATGAAATGGGGCAGAGAGCATATAGAGATGAAACCATCACTTGCTTATTAATGGAACAAGGCAGGTGCCAGACTGCTTAGAATTCTGCTGCAGGCTTCAGAATGTGCCATTTTCTCGACTAATAAGTCCTTCAGCCCTAAAGATATATCTAGCATGCTTAGCAGCAAGAAATAAAGAAAAAATTCAATTAATATGGACCCTGAAGCTAACTTTAAAAAATCCAGCTCCTCCAGAAAGTGAAGGATGGAAAGTAGAGATGAGAAAATGAAGAGAAAGATGAAGGCGGGCATAGGTTTCACTGACTTCAGAAATTATGTTACAGGCACTTTTGTTTCACTTGGTCCAAACTCAGTGTGGCTTTCAAGGTCACTTTCAAGACCATATACCATATCTAGGACAAAACCTCTGTAGCTAGGGTAACACTCATGTTCAGGTCCATAGAGAAAGTGTAGGCTTACTTGGTACATCCCTTTAAGATTCTCATAGATACTTTCATCCCTTTAACATTTAACATATCATTTGCATAGATATTCGAGTATTTTATTAGCTGAGTTTCAGACAAAGTTTGGAGAACATGGCCAAGGAAAATTTAGGTAACAAAACTGAATCTCACTTATATCATAGCCATTTCCTCCTTAAGGATAAGATTAACTATTTGCATAGGCTTTATAGTTACTTTATTATTATTAAATGTGCCATGAAGAAAGTTTTAAAAAACAAAAGCCAAATAAAATAAACATGTTTTAGTCATTTCTACTCATGTGTACATGCATGCATGTGTTTGTAAACTGTGCCATTTGGAAGCTTACATAATGGCTAAGAGTATATTAACTAGATGAAACTAAATGTTTCAGTGTTGTGTTACACAGATATATTTTATCACCTTTTTGATCCTTTTATTTTTCATCCTGGGAAATAATGTTCTTCCTAAACATTCAGTTTCTTCCCTATAAAACAAGAATAACACCACTTGTTTCATAAGTACTTTCTGAGAATTAGCCATTATTCTTATGGAAAGCATGTAGCATAGAGCATATCTGATTAGATATTGTAATAATGGTGACAATGGCTATTGCAGTTGTTAGAATTGTTAATAATAATTATTTATTGTGTCAAAAATATTCTTTATTCACAGCTTTCAACCGTTTGTTCATTATTAGCTCACAAAAGAATTTTTGAAGATACTTTCCATTAACTGCTTCCCATATGAAAATGTAACATTATAAATACACACCATTTCTCTTTATGTGGTGTTTGTATGTTTGTGATATTTATCCAGAAAGAGTAAAAATTTTGAATCACTTTAAAGCCTGAATATTGGATCCTATTTTTCATCTCTCTCTCTCTCTCTCTCTCTCTCTCTCTCTCTCTCTCTCTCTCTCTCTCTCAACCTCTCTCTCTTCTCTCTCTCATCTATCTATCTATCTATCTATCTATCTATCTATCTATCTATCTATCTATCTATCTATCTAACTTATTCACTTTACATCCTTCTCTTACCCACTCCCTGTCACCCATCCCACAATCCTTTCCTCATTTTCTTATACTTTTAGCGAGTGGGGCCTCCCTAGGTATCCCCACATCTTTGCACATCATGTTTGTAAGGCTAGGTGCATCCTCTTCCACTGAGGCCAGACAAGGCAGCCCAGCTAAATCAACACATCCCACATACAGACAATGGTTTTTTGGATAGCCCCTGCTCCAATTTTCTGGACCCATATGAAGATCAAGCTACTCATCTGCTACATATGTGCAGGGAGGTCTAGGTCCAGATCATGCATGCTCTGGTTGTTGGTTCAGTCTCTGAGAGCTACAAGGGTCCAGGATAGTGACTCTGTTGGTCTTTTTGTGGAGTTTCTCTCTCTCTTTTAAGACCTCAATCCTTCTTCCTATTGTTCCATGAGAATCCCAAGCTCCAGCCACTATTTGGCTATGGGTGTCTACATTTGTCTAGGTCATCTTCTGGGTGGAGACTCTCAGAGGACAGCCATGTTGGTCTTCTGTGTACAAGCAAACAGAGTGCCATTAATTGTAGCAGGGACTGGTGTTTGCCTAATGGATGGGTCTCAAGTTGAGCCAGTTATTGCTGGCCCATTGCTTCTGTATCTACTCTATCACTCCTCCCTGCATTTCTTATAGACTGGATAAATTTTGAGTAGAAAGTTTTGTGGGTGGGTTGGTGCTCCTATTGCTCCAGTGGGGTCCTTGTCTGGCTACAGAGGGGTGGCCTTTTCAGATTCTATACTTTTAAGGTTCTGAGTCACAGCTGAGGTAACCCCCATTGATTCTTGTGTCCCATCTTTATCCCAGGTCTCTGAGTCTCTGTCATGACCTGGAGATGCCCCACCCCTACCGCCCTTCCCTTACATTTGCAGATTTCCATTCATTCTCATGGCCATATGGCCATCTATCCTGTCCCTCTCCATATCTGATTCTTAACTTCCTCAATTTTCATTCCCATCCCCTCTCCCACCCAGTTCTTTCCCCCCATCTGCCTCTTATGACTATTTTATTTCCCCTACTAAGTGAAATTCAAGCATTCTCACTTGTGCTTTTCTTATTTAGCTTCTTTGGGTCTGTGAGATGTATCATGGATACCGTGTATTTCATGGCTAATATATACTTTTAAGTGAATACATACCGTACATGTCATTTTGGGACTAGGTTACCTTACTTAATGATATTCTCAAGTTATACCTATTTACCTAAAAAATTTCAAGATATCTTTGGTTTTCATAGCCAGATACTATTCTGTTGTGTAAATGTACATTCCTTTATCCATTCTTCAGTTCAGAAGTTGTTTCCGGTTCATTACTATTATGAATAAAGCTGCTATGAACATAGTTTAGTGAGTGTTTTTTTTTTTTTTTTTTTTTTTTTTTTTTTTTTTTTTGTGGGATGGTGGAGCATATTTTCGGTATTTGCCCAGGAGTGGTATAGCTGGGTCTTGAGGTAGAACTATTCCAGGTTTTCTGAGGAAATGCCAAATTAATTTCCAGAGTTCTTGGACACTTTTTCACTTCCATCAGCAAAGGAGGCATGTTTCCAATGCCTTTGTATGGTACCTGCTCCTTTCCCCTTTCTGTTTTAATATTCTTTCTTTGTTCTGTAGATTTTGTGTTTAGAATATTATGTGGAAGGAGACTATTTTTTTTCTGGTCCAGTCTTATTGGTGTTCTGTAAGGTTCTTGAATGTTTGTAGGCATCTCTTTCCTTAAGTTAGGAAAACTTTCTTCTATGATTTTATTCAAAATATTTTCTGAGTCTTGGAACTGGGGTTTAGGTTGTGTCTTTTCATGGTATCCCAGATTTTCTGGATGTTTTGTGTCAGGAATTTTTTAGCTTTAACATTTTCTTTGACTAATGTATCAATTTCTTCCATTATATCTTCAATATCTGAAATTCACTCTTCCATCTCCTATATTTTGTTGGTGATGCTGCATCTGTTGTTCCTGTCCTTTTCCCTAGGTTTTCACCTCTAGAGTCCCCTCAGTTTGTGTTTTCGTTATTGCTTCGATTTCTGCTTTCAGGTCTTGCAAGTTTTATTTATTTCCTTTACTTGTTTAATTGTATTTTCTTATATTTCTTTAAGCAATTTATTTGTTATTTTGTTTATTTGTTATTTGTTTTCTCTTTAAAGATTTCTACTTGTTTGTATTTTTCTGTATTTACTTAAGGGATTTACTCATTTCCTTTTTAAAGGCCTCTATGATCTTTATAAGATTAGATTTAAGGCCATATTCTGGTTCTTGGTTATGTTAGAATATCCAGGGCTTGCTGTGCTCTGAAGGCATCACACTGTCCTGGCTTTTTTTGATTGTGTTCTTTTGAAGGCCTTTATCTATCTGGATGGCCTGGGTCCATGGATGTTACTGTTGTAGTAGGCTTTGGGAAAGGGGTTAACCTCACTGGTCTTTGTGTGGCAGGTCTCTGATCAGTATTCTTGGATTGTAAGGATCCAGATCTGCAGGACTGTATGGTTTAGGATCTGCAGGTCTGAATGGTACAGGAGCCACATGTCTCATGAAGGTGGGCAGAGAGGTAATAGGAAAATGGTGGTCCACCAGGGATATCAGGCTGTTCAGGGCAGTGTGGCATGCTCCAGAGGTCTCAATGAGCATGGAAAATGAATGGTAGAAGGGATACTAACCTGTGTGGTTCAGGCTCAGCAGGTCTGATGAAAGTGGGCAGATAAGTGAGGGCAGAATAGAGGTCTGGATGAGATAGCAGGCTGCTTAGGGCAGTTTTAGTGTGCCCCAGAAGACTCAGCAAGTAGAGAAGATGGGTAGGGAAATTGAAGCTAACCTGTATGCTTCAGGCTCAGCACAGCTGATAAATGTGGGTGGAGAGATGGTAGGAGAGTGGAGGTTCTCTGGGATAGCAGGCTGGTCAGGGCAGCTGAGGACCCAGCAAACAGGGATTGGTGGGGGAAGGGAAGCTCTTGGTTCTATTTTGAATAGATATTCTAAAACCTAATTTTTATAATATATTCTGAAATGTGGAGAAATTTTAATTTAGGTGATCATGACTCTTACCAATTACTTGGATTTTTAAAATTAGTTGCATTATTTTATTCTTATGGTTATTTAACAAATTCATAGGAATCTTTGAACATACAAAAAACAGACTATCTTGACCCAAGGCTATTGGATTTATTTATGTTTGATATAGTATGTTAAATATTTTGACTTGAATCTGTTCTTTTGTTGATAGTATCTGAATGTGCCTGTTTCACTAAACCTTCTCTGAAGAAATATCAAATGCATAATTTTAAAATAATTTCTAGTCGTTTGAAGTAGGGCTTATGCTTACATCAGATGCAATTGTGTTGGCATGGTTCTAACCCTCCTCAGGTTAGGAGCCCTTCTTCAGGCTTCAGCTCCTTCAGAGCACAGCTATCCTAATACAGCAGCTCCTGAATCCTCAGGCTTCAGCTCCTGGCTGTCATTGCTTCCATGCTCTCCTCCCATCCTCAGCATCTCAGCATAGTGGGTTCAGCACAGCTCCCAGCTCATTACCACTTCCTCTCTTTCATGTTCCTGGTTCTCCTATTGAGTTGTGGGATAACAAGGGTTATACATCAAAAGTCTCAAATGATTTGATGACATCAACACCAGTGGTCCTGATAGTTTCAATTGGATTCTAGTTGAGAAGA
Organism: Arvicanthis niloticus; assembly: GCF_011762505.2. Lineage (NCBI taxonomy): Eukaryota > Metazoa > Chordata > Mammalia > Rodentia > Muridae > Arvicanthis > Arvicanthis niloticus. The sequence continues at coordinate 79,674,846 of NC_047659.1, forward strand.
GTTTCTTATGAACATAATGTGTCTAAGAGTTACCAAAAAACTTCAAGTTTCAGAACAATACAATGAAACAAAATAAACAAACAAGCAAACATGCAAATAAACAGACAAAGGGCTTAGGGAATTTGAACAAATTGACAGAGAACCTAAACGAGGCTCACTGGAGCTGCAAAGAGGGAGAGCACCAGGAGAGAAAGAATCTATCAGGTTTATGATTCTTTGATGGATAGGATTTGCATATTTAAACATCAGGTGTTTATTGAGTAACTACCGTGTTCACACAGTGTTTCAGTTTCTATAAATAACACAATGGGCAAAAAATGCTGTGGTCATGAAGGTTAAAAAATACCTATATAATATTAACCGCAATACAAGGAACATGATATTTGGCTGACAAACAATAGAAATGGTGTGGATCATTCCAGAACATAAATAAAAAGAGCATTAAGGATTGTCAGTAGTTTCTAAGATGGGAGTAAAGTTAATTTTATTATTAGACTCATTATATACTGCCTTCTGCCTAATTCAGCTCTCAAGTGAAATGTAGGTCAATCTCGTTCTACAGCAGAGACAGCCACTCTGAATAATACATTCTGTGGTCTCTGTAAACCTCCAAATTAAGCGACAATTTTTTTATAGAAAGAATTTTATTATGTAGCTCAGGCTGACTTTGAATTCACCAGGTAGCTCAGGCTGGCCTTGAACTCTAAGTCTCCTCCTGAGCCTTTAATGTGAAGGGACTTTAACCATGCAACCATACCTGGCTTTAAAAAAAGACATGTTATGTATTTTTATACTTAGCTACTAAATTTAGGAAAAACTGCCTTGTCGCCGGGGTTAAGGAGCTGATCCTTGGTAAGTCAAGTTGGATACCTGTGGCTTGACAGACCTTATTTCAGGCTGTGTCTTATGTGTTTTATGTTCTAGATCTTTTATGTCTACCAGGGCTCTCTGGAACTGTCACTGATCTCGATGCTTCCTACACTTTGCGACTTACTTACTTCGTTATCTGAAGCTTTGGTGACAATCAAGAACACCACTGTCCTAACATTCGGTTCCCATCTAGCTGCTAACTTCTTGTTTTCTGTCCCTAGATCAGTGTTTTCCAACCTGTGGGTCTTGACCCCTTTGGCATGAAAGACCCTTTCACAGGAGTTACATATCAAATGTCCTGCAAATCAGATAGTTATATTATGATAACAGTAGTAAAATTACAGTTATGAAGTACCAACAAAAATAATTTTATGGTTGGCGGTCACCACAGCATGAAGAACTGTACTAAAGGGTTGCAGAATTAGGAAGGTTGAAAACCACTGCCCTAGAACTTCCCAGCCTTCTGGAAGTATCAATTGCCTTTTTATTTATTACATGTAATACTTGCTTAGGAAAGAAAGGGAAGGGCTGACAACAGGAAGGGAAATAAGAAAATCAAGAAAGAAAAGGTAGGTTCTGGGCTAGATACCCAGTCTGTTGGTTATTTCATCTCCACCTGCAGTTCTGACTTACAAAGCTGATGCTGAGAACAGGTGAGCAATCCTTTGACTCCAGAATGTTTGCTTGCTAATGTAGAGCTGGAGAAGCAGATTTTTTTTTAACAATGTTGCCTCATTGCATTGTTTTTCTTTTACAAAACAACTGTGCAGTTATTATATACTTCTCAGTGCTGTGATGTCATTTGTAACCTCTCACAAATCTGTAAGTAACTCTGTCCTCATTTTACCCAAGAGAAACCTGGCATTAGGAAAGATGAGTAGCTCAAGGCTATTGAATATCAAGGCTGAAATGTGATGGATGTAATTGCTAAGCCACATGGTTCCAGCTCCTGTCACATGTGTATTCCATCCAATCGATGCCTTACCAAGTTTCTGAACAATACAATAAAACAAAATAAGCAAGAATGAACAAGCCATCACACAAACAACCCAAAGGGCTTTGGGAATTTGAACAAATTCATGGTTCATAAAAGCAAGACCTCAATGTTCTCACCTTTATGACCATTTAACTTGGTGGCTATGTGTGGTTCTTAATTTTTTATCTTTAAGAAATATTACTTACGTGTAATAAGCTTAAGAATTTGTGCATCTGTGGCAGTTAAAGGAGAGAATGAAGATGATGAAAAGAAGATGGAGACCACATACAAGAAACAAACTTTACACCTTACACCTTGGGGGAAATATTTACATGAAATGAACATACTGCTGTTCTCCTTCCTTCAGATGTTGGTCCATCACCTTGGAAGTCCTCCTGGTCCCTAAGATGTGTCTGCCCAATGGTGGCACTGGAGCTTTCTCTTCTCTTTTCCCTTTTTCTCAGCAGGATTTCCCTGTCTTCCTCCTATTCCTGCTTTCTAAGATTGTAGATGTGAGGGTCAGATATTTCAAGGCCTGTGTTCTAACACAAAGAAGCTTTTATATTTTAACTGTCAAATTCCTTTGTGGATAGATAGATTTTTCTCTTGTAGTTTTTAATGGAAATTCTGAAGGAAAATGTAATAGACTATATTTAGCTTGCTCTTGGTTGGTACCTAGTATCATTTTATCATTTATAAGAATGGTAGATTTGACCTAATCTTTCTATTTATCCCAAAAGCTACTTTGGGTTTATAGCTCCTCCATATAGGAGACTCACTCGACAAAGAAAAACAATTTTAAAATATACTTCCATGGCGCCTCTGCTTTAACTCTATTTTTATATGCAGCTCTGTGTAGCCAGAGTTCATTCAGATCTGAATCTCTCTCACTACAACTTACACAGGCCCCTTCCACAGCAGCTGCTTATGTTTTCTTTCTAAACAATTTGTAATGATGACTTATTTAAAATGTTAAAATGATGTGGCAGTTAGAGGAAAGTCAGATTTACTAGGGCTTATTATGAAACACTGTTATGCTTTGTGGTATGTGAAGTCCATTTCTCCATAGTAAAATGACTGGTGCTTTTGTAACCAGCCACATTTCCTTGACTTTGATATTCTACATGCTATGTTTTGGAATGTACTATGTTATTCAGATGTGGAAAGTGAAATAATATAAAACAAAGATCATTGGCATCAGACACTGAGTTTATTTTCCTCTGGTAGACAAGGTGAAACATTTATGCAATCTGGCATTAGTTTTTTGGCAAACATGATGAGAAGCCGTTATGTTGCTGCTAGTACAAGTGTTTTTTGGTGGTAGGTATCAAACCTAGATTGTGCACTCTGTACATGTGCTGTACCACTGAGCTGCACACCCAGATCTCTCCATGGAAGTCTGAAAGCCTTGCTGGGTCCCTTCCTTGCAGGATACCCTGGTAATAGAAGATGGTTAGATTTGTGTTTTGTTTTTGTTTGTTTGTTTTTCCAATTTGACACAAACTAGAGTCACTTGGAAAGAAGGAGCCTCAATTGAAGAATTGCCTTGATCATACTGGTCTGTGGGCATGTTTGTGGGCCATTGTCTTGACTGTTAGTTATTGTTGGAGGGCTTAGCTCACTGTGGATGGTACCATCCCTAGACTGGTGGTCCTGGCTGTGTAGAAGAACCAGCCCAGTAGTGATCAGCTTCCCCTGTGGTCTCTACATCAGTTTCTGCTTGAGTTTCCACTTTGACTTCCCTTAATGATGGGTTGTGAGCTGAAAGAACAGATTGAACCCTTTCCTTCCCTAGGTTGCTTTTGGTCATGGTATTTATCACAGCAATAGGAAGAAAACTAGAACAGAGGGGACAGTAAGATGCTGGTTAATAAGATCAAAGCCTCGGCACAGAGACAAGCTAACTCTTAAGTCACTTACAAAAGAACATTCCAGGAGTCATGGAAGTATATCTCAGACAAATAAAGTCTAGGGAGATCCAAGTTTCACATATTATTTTCTTCTAATCTATAAATGCAAAAATCCTTTGGTATACTAGAGGGGATATTTTTGCTTGTCAATCACTTCTTTCTGGGCTTGTGTGTATAAGATATAAAGCCAAATGACTAGGGTTGAATCCCCATTTTCCCAAATGACCTGTGTAATAGTATCTTGGTGATTGTTTTAAGACTAATGTTTCCAGCTGTTTTATATAATATATAATCTGTTTTATATAATTTATAATACTAAATATTTATTTACCATATAGAAATTAATGACTGCTTATTTTCTGCAACAGTCACATTCAGGGACATTTCTCTTTTATTCCCTTTGTTTTAAAAACAAAACTTTTTTTTTTGTCTTTTCTTTGCCCCTACTTCTTTACCTTTATCTTTCTTCCTTCTTTCCTTTCTTCCTCCTTCTCTCTCCTTCCTCCTCCCCTCTCCTTCCTGATTTCTTCTCTTTCTTCCTTCCTTCCTTCCTTCCTTCCTTCCTTCCTTCCTTCCTTTCTTTCCTTTTCTCTCTCTTTCTGTCTTTTTTTCATTCGTTCTTTCTTTTATGTTTGCTTTTTTTTTTTTTTTTTTTTTTTTTTTTTTTTTTTTTTTTTTGGAAGCAGTGTTCCACTATGCAGACCTGGCTAGTCTGGAATTCTCTTTGTAGACCAAGCTGGTGGGTCTCAGACCGACCTCTGTCTCAGTGCTGGGTTTTAAAGAGCCCATCAGCAACCTGAGTCCTGGAGACATTTTTGAAGTTTCACTTTCAGCTCTGACAGTAGACTGGTCATGGGCATTAGGAATCCTGTGACCTAAAGCAATACAAAAACCCAGTTCACAAGCAATACCTATGAAATGACATGAAAAATATGCATTGTACAAATTATTGTTTTAGAGATTAAGATCCCAAATTCTAGTCCAGAGACTCTGTAACTTGAACCATGAATGCTCCTAAGGAGAGGATGATAGTTTTGCTATTGTACAGGGAGTGAATTTGATATTTTGTTTGTTCTTAGAGCAAATAGCTGTGACATTGTGTGTGAACTAGTGAAATGTATAAAGAGAAAACAGCATAGGTGGCTTATTTACTCTATTAAAAAGTCAATTTTCGTTGAAGGGTAACTTTCTGAAACGTTAATTTAGAATTTCTGACCCCTTGCAAAATGTTTTCTATTTTCATATGAGGAAATAAATCTTCATCCTCTGTAATGTATAAAACATATACTTTCTTTGTTATAATTTCTGTTAGTATGTAGTAGCCCTGGGTGTTCTAAAACTTGTTATATAGACCTCACAGAGATCTGTCTGTCTCTGCCTGCACCATCCTAGTATTCAGATAAATGAGAGAAAATCTTATTATAGACTTAGGAACAAATTCAAACTTCCTTGATTGACTTACTAGGATTGACTGGAAAGTAATGTAGCTATTTTCTGTGCTTTTCTGGAGGGTCTGTTTTTAGTAGTACCGAATATTCCAAACTATGCTATGTAGCATGCAAGAGAGAATGATCCAATCCCAATTACTCATACATATTGTTGTGATAAAAACCAAACTATTTGCATAGAGTTTAACAAAATCAACCGCATTTATTTAATATCTGCCATTAGTGTGATAATATACACTGAGAAAGTAGAGAGGACAGGGGGACTCTTATATTTGCCACCATACAATTTATAATCCTAACAATGAAGAGGCTTACATATTATGCAGCTGGTCTGCAGTAGGCAAAAGACTTCTCTGTTCTAGTGCTCAGATTCTTAGAATGTGTTAAGTACACTATAAGCCTTACTCCGTGGATATAAGTAAGCTAATGAACTTGTGTCTGCCATACTGGGAGGTGCTCAGAGTGATTTCCAAGATCATTGCTAATGAAAGAGGGAGACAGAAGAGTCAGATAGGGAGACAGGGTAAGTAGAGGCTGTTTTAACTTGGGGCCAAAGTACTTAGTCAACTCAAGCCAAAACACTAAGGCAATTTCTGGACAGGGGAAAACGACTATTTGTTAAAATCAGCCTGCTTGTTCCTTTAGCTTTCTTATTAACTGAACTAAAGGTGTCTAAGTCACTAGACTCAAGGCAATTTACTACAACAGCACTAGCCAAGGAATGTACTGTTACATTACACCCTTCTATTCCTATTAACTCCATTAAAATGGTATTGGTATCACTCTGAGGAAATTCAAACTGTGCTCATGCATGACTACACAGTTTTTCAAGTCACCCATCTGGCAGACAGTAAAATAAAACAGTGAAAACGCTATACCCCAGTTAAGAACATTCTAAACTGTATCAAAATGTAGACCAGTGAATGGAGTGTATCACCATGTGCTAAGATACTTCACAAAAGCAAAAATGCTACTATCATACCCGTGGGCCTCTTTTCTTTTTTGGGAAAAATTATATTACTCTAAAATATTAACTCTTCCAAAGCCTTACCATCAGTGGGAGACCTTTGATTCCAGCTTTGCCTGGCTCTAACATTGACATGATTCTTTAATACCTTTGCATTCTGTAACTATAAATAACTTCCTTATAAACTTTCTGTCTCTTAAGTATCTAAGAATGAATAAACCTCCTCTGAAGTGGTAAGGTAGTTATTCATATGGGTGACATTTTTAATCAAGTGGTCAAACTGCCAAAGTTAAAATAATACAAAAGCATGAAGTAACAATTCATATATTTTTTTCTTTAGCTTCACATAGGCATGAATTCAAACTAAATTTATTCAAAACTCTGATCAACATATTTCCTGAGAGGGATGACATGGTAACACCATTCCTCTACATGCAAATAATTTTTTAAAAAATTGTCTTTTTGTATATTTTCCTAGTGTTAATCCCCAAATTGTTTACATGCTAATAGAAGTACATATAAATATGACTGGTGAGTAAAACAAGAAAACATAATATGTAATAACTGCCAAGAGATCAGTCAAGTACCAATGATGCTCTTACATACAGTCGCACCTGCTCTCATGAGATATGCTTTTCAGATACTCCTCCAACCTTCCTTCAGTGACAGTAAGATGACGGGTGTCACACCTGGATAATATGTATGCTAACGCTCAAGGAGAAAAGTGACATCACCTCCCACCCTTCTGAAGTTTGAGGAGTCAGCTGTAGAAACCTTCTCAAAAAATTCAGTATCTCATCTGCTGATCCAGAGTCAGTTCTTCCTGAGGGGTCCTTTCTTGCTCTCTCTTTCTAGTCTCTTAAGAATTTCAAAATAGCTGTTACCTGAACCTGACTCAGAAACTCCAGCTGCTGGAAACCTAAGAGAAAATTTGGTCTTGTTTGAAAAATTAGCATCACATTCTATTCCATGCTACTTTCTTTCAAAAAATGTAAGAGACTTATGATTTTTAAACATTTATTTATCATTAATTAATTTTGTGCATGTGTGTAGATCAGAGGACAATTTGTGATAGTTGGTTCTTTCCTTCCACTGTATGGGTCCCAGGGACTGAATGATGGCTGTTAGGTTTGGTGGCAAGCACTGTTACCCACTAAGCTACCTTATATAAGCATAGACTTTACAGTTATAGACAAGAATTTTATTTTCTCCATTGTTTTTTAAGATACAGAAAATTAAAGTCCACTTGGCAATACACAATATAATATTTGTGGTTTATGTTCTCAAGAATTTCTATGCATTAGCATGAGCTGCTACTGACATGTTTGTCAAATGCTTTACATTTTCTGTATGGCATGAGTTCAAAGTTCCTTATTTTCTATGGATTAATTTATAGTAAGATATTTTGTTTAAGTGTATGTACCTAAAATTATCATTTTCAACATCTCTTTAAAAATACAAAGATACAATTTGGTTCTCAATATGCCTATTTTTCTCTTCCATTTTCATATTGTGCTCAGAGGCATTTATTCTTTATTATATTTTACTTGGCTATATTTCTAACCTCCTGGTGATTAAATCGTCTAAAATGCTTAAGCACATTTACATCAAAATTATTTCTTCCCCTGTGGGGTGTGTTAAGCATCTTCACATTAAAAATGAAATATATTTCCACATTTTCTTGCTTAATTTACTTTCTCACAACAGTGGATTCTTCTTGCATATTTTATATAGCTCAGTCTTATTCTTATAACACTTATTGTGAATATTAGCTCATAAAACAATGCATATAATTATAGGCTTTGTTTCTTATTACTGTCTTTATCACAGTGGAGAAGTTACATATTGCAATGTTTTAGGCATCAGTTCTCCTTGTCTCAGAGTAAAATACTTTCATGCATCAGCAGGATAATCAAAAGATGTATTTCTAGGAGCTTTGTGGAAATCTAGACATAAGATGGGACAAAAATGCAGTATTTAAACCATCATACCCCTGATGCATATGAACTTAGTTCTCACTATGTCTTGAGACTTTGCTAAATTATGACCATCATTTCAATATTCTTTTAAATGAGTTTTGAGATAAAGGCTTATTTCATTGATTTTACAATTAAAAAAAAAATCAAAGCTTAGAAGGAGGAAGTAACATACTAAAATGTCACAGAACTTGTGATAGATACATGATTTAAAGTGAATGTCTCCTAACTCTCATGAGTGAAGTAATTAAGAATGATAATGAATTTCCCTTGCCCCTGAATGTCCTGGTAGGCCCTGTGGAGCATAAGATGACTGGTTAGGATAGACTCACGTTTTAGGTCTTAGGACTTGGTCTTACAAAATTATTTGAGAATTTGAATAGTTTATCAAATAGAAGGTAGCACTTCTATCAAACAACTGTACCATCAGCAAGATTCTTTAATGATGCCATGGGGCATTATGGTTGGAGATTTTGAGAGAGACTCCATGTCACATCTTATCTATTTTGTGATCTATCTTTTATGGTACCATGTCTATTTCTCTAAAAGGAATTAACATCTGTGACAAATTATAAGAACAAAAAAATCTACCAATTAAAATACCAGGTACTTAAGAGACTAAAAGGTTGACTTTCTTACTTTTGGATTTTTTTTTTTTTTTTATTTCTTATGAGACAGGTTCTCACGAAGTTGCCAAGGATAGACATGCAGTAAGCCAAACAGGCATTGAATTTGTGATCTTCCTACCTCAAATTCTTGAGTACCTGGGATTACAGGCCTGAGCCCCCCCAGACTGGTTTTCCATTTCATATTGCATATTAATCCTAATACAGAGAAAAATCCCACCATGTATGACTGAAAGAAAGAGAGATTTCTTGCCATAGGTTGATAACTGGTGTAAGCTGCAACAGGAACCTTGAGCATGTTAGTACTGTGAGGATGAAGAAGAGTATGTTATCTTGTAGGCACTGCATATTTCAATGTTCTAAGAAGACCTAGATGTGCACAGGAAAATAATAAAAAGTCAGCTTTTAATTTCTTAAAGGTGTACTGGAAAGAGTAACAATTTTCAAAGTTCAGTTGACTACTTCATACTGAAATCCAATGTGTACAACCAATGTATAGATGTTGGAAGAATTTGTATACTAGTAGTTAAGTTTATGAGTCAGAACGGCAGAAATTGCTCTTAAATCTCTTATAACTGGATTATAATTACATAGTACAAGTGTTCCTATGGCTATCTTGGTATATATTTCTCATACCTCCTTTTATGTTTGATATGCCTTATTCATCTTAATTCAATAGTTAAAACTTTCCCTCACTTTGATAGTTGATAGGTTGCCATTTGGTGGGTGGAATGCATTAATTTCTTCTGTATTGCTCCAAGTTTTGCTTTTAAATTAACCAGGCTTGTTCTGGAACAAAATAACCCAGAAATATTTGTTCTGTGCCTAACTCTAATGCCCAGTAGACTCTTTCATGAATGTTATTTGTTTATTACTGGAGTTTGAAATCTCCTATAAGTGGGTACTATCTTGGTATAGAAATTTTCATTGCATTTTTATCCCTTTTTATCAAATTATGTGTTCCAAGCTGAATGCCTTTTGAACATACTTGGGTTATATGAAAGTTTCTATTCTTTTCTCTTTTATAGAGTGCATGAAACAGCAATAATATTGTGGGTTTCCAGAGGATACCTACTGCTTTTGTCATTGTCTTTCCTAGTTCTTATATCTACGCCCTGGGCCCACATATAACCATAAGATAAGACTGTGGATAATTGTAAATGCCCAAATGTGCACTTTCTTTTATTAATCATACTTTAAACGTTGCATGTGGAACTGTAAGTTCCAATAATAGTAAAATCAAGTATTTGAGATAGGATTCTTCTGGGATTTAAGTTTCACTGATTTTTTTTGTTTGTTTTGTTTTGGATAAATGTCTCTTTAGGAAATAACCAGGGAAGGAAATGTCTGTGATTGATTTCCATAGTCCCCATAACATTTGCTAAAAAGAGATACTTTCAAACAAGAATGTGTCTGAATACAGAAGGAGAAAATTCAGAAAAGAGAATCATCTTCAAGATTTTTGCTGTTGGCATTTCAAACCTTATACCACTTAACAGTCAGCTCAGGATACAAAACCAAAATGCTATAGCATGGGCAACTTGAAAAACAAAAATTAATATTCCTAATGACTCTAAAAACTAAAGTTCAATGTCAACATATCAGTGTTGATGGCTCTTTTCCTGTCCATTAGATAGACTCCTCACTATGTTCTTACATGGTGGAGAAGAGGATGAGTTCCAGCTTCACTTTTTAGAAACCCACTAGTGTCTTCACAAGGGTCTCACTCTTATTCTCACCTAAACCTAATTATACCCTGGGGGCTTAAGCTGCCTGGTTTCATTGGATGAACTTGAAGCAGAGACAGTCAGTCTCAGTTCACAGCATTTCTCTGTACTAATAATGGCTCAGATAAGGTAATAAATCCTCATCAGGGAAACTATGTAAGTCCAGATCTATGCTGAATAATTGTGGTTTATAAAGAATAAATAACTGGCTTTTGATTTAGTAAGTATAAACAGTTCACCTTAGTATGAGAGCAGACACGCAGAGACATTTTCATTTGCAAAATTTTCAAGTTGCAGAATAATTTTGAACGTGTCTGTAGAGAACAGGAAGTTTGACATTTGGGTGAATGGGAAGAACATGCTTTTTAATTTAAGGCATATATGTTATGTTGGTTTGGGGTGATCCAAACATAAACAGGGTTATGTAGGTCTATCATGACTGCTTGTTCTCTGTGTCCTTACTATATTTCTGTAGTGAAGTAACCATAATAAGAGTGTCACTAAGTTGAACTTGAGTGTGCATGTTCAGCTAATCTAGTACCATTTTGTTATCAGAAACTACAAAATTGCTCAAGTGAAGAATGAGTGTAAACAGGAGGGAGTATTAGCCATTCCACATCTGCAATTTGGACACTATAGTTGACTATATCCCTATAGCCACTCCTACACAGTACCTATGTTTATACCTATTTTATACACAAAGATGTCAAAGCTTGTAAAAATTAAATGTCTTGCTTTTATCCTTTTTTTTGAAGAAGCTTCCTTTGTTCATAGATGATCATATAACTCAATGTCTATCAAGTCTGTGCCTTTTAAAAATCTCATTTTGTATTTTCATGGCATTTCTTCTGTCTTTATTATTTCTTACTGTATAAAAATCAACACCATATTCTTAAGTCAGTTGCATTGGTCAACCATTACATCCCTCTAATTGCTCTGTTGATTGACCTAATATAATCTCATGTAAATTGCTGAGAATGCTACTTGCTGTAATGCTATGTTTGAAAACTTATGTTATGAAAGGAAGGTAACAAGTATTCTATGAAGTTAAAATTCCTAGCAGACACATAAATTTGGTTATTCTAGATTTAAGTACACTTAAACAGATTTGCAGCTTATAGATTTTTAAAATATTCTTTTAAAATGATAATACAAATTGTAAAATTTCTAGAAATTAAAACAGTCTTCTGTGTGTCATTAATGTATTTGACTATACTATCTTATCATTACTGAACAACTAATTACATCTTGTGGAGCCCGGAAGTCTCTGGAGTGTAGTTTCAAGCACTGGCTTCTGATAATGGATGGCACCTGTTTTATCTGAGTGGTTTCTTTCCCAGATCACTATGAAAATACGTTTATCTTGTGAGTTAAAATTTAGGAGTCCAGAATGCATAAGTGGGTAAGCTCTTAGTTTTTTTTTTTTTTTAATTTTGATTGGTAAAGCAGTTTGGGGGAACTGGTAAACAAATCTCACAAATATGTGCCCACAATTTCATTTGCTAGTGTTGTTTAGATCAAGGTTATTTAAGATTTAATTGCTTTGAAGGAGTGTGAGTTTGGGTAGGGTGGGAGTGTATGTGGGTGGTATTCATTTTAGGCCATCATTATGAAAGTAGAACTCAATTTTACTATTAGCACAATATGTGCTTTTGTAAACAGGACACAATCTGGAACCTGGTTCCTGTGTTAAACATACTTTTCTGTGGTTCATTTTTAGAATTTTTAGCTTAACTTTCCCAGGCTTAATTTGCACCTACAGAAGGAAGTTCTCTTAGAATCCAGGGGCATTATGGGAAAGTAATACATGAACTGCCATTGCTAAGGAGAGAGAAAACTGACTGCTACAGATCACACTCGCAAGCATCCAGCCATCTGGAGGATGCCATATGGAAGAGGGAGGAGTTAGAGAGGACTGGTGCTTAAATCATCAGAAGCCATTTTAGTTCCCATTGGACTAGATTTGACTGTACGTTATGACTATAGTCTTCACTCTGGGCTTTGGGGTAACACTAGACTAGATTAAAACAGCAAGCACACTGTTTACTAGTTGTATAATTATTTCCAGCTTAAATAACATCCCTAAGGCTTGTTTATTCACCAATGACATGAGAATAATATCCACTTAAAGGAAATTTCGTGATTACCAATGGAGACACTGTGATTACAAATGGAGACACTATGCCTTGCCCTCATCTGTGGAGAGAGTGATATTCTCTCTCTCTCTCTCTCTCTCTCTCTCTCTCTCTCTCTCTCTCTCTCTCTCTCTCTCTCTCTCTCTCTCTCTCTCTCTCTCTCTCTCCACTACCCAAGTTTAAAACAAGCTTGAAAATACCTTGGTGAAAGTAGGGTCAAAAGAACTTTACAGGTTAGTGCCTTCTGCTACTCAGTTCTGTTTATATATTAAGGCAATTCCTTTTCATGCTGTATACAGACAGTATATGCATTTATTTCTGAGGGTTTTTTTTTTCAGTACCTTTTTTTCTTTTTCCTTCTGCAGTCATATCCAGGAGCAAGTATTTTCTCATTTGGTTTCTTCCTTTGGCTTCCATGATTCTCAATCACCTTGGACCATTTGGCTGCATTAATTTCTCTAGAATTTGAAAATTCTTGGCTTGAAACAATTGTAATTATTGAATATTTATCTTTCATGGCTTTGGAAGTTTCAGGCTTTGCATTGCAGTTAACATTTGATTTATAAACAGATACAATTAGGAATGCAGCAGGTGGGGTGGGGCAGGAAGAGTGTCATCTGAATGCATATTTACCCTCATTGATATCCTGAGAAGAATATGGAAATGCGAGTGGATTGGAGCTGCTGAAACTTGAGCATCTTTTTCTGACTGTATCCAGTCCCCATTGTCATTTCAGCCCATCAGCTGGAAGGTAGCCACACTTCTTATATGATGGCTTGGGGCTTCAAAGTTCTTTTTTCAGCAAGGTGGGGACAACCAATCTTTTATGAACTAACCTCCAACAATATGTCATATGTCTTTCCTTGATATTTCATTTATCCTATTTGAGAGTGACAGAAATAGACTTCATGCTTGCTGAGACAAATCTTGTATGGACAAGATTTTGTTGTTGTTGTTTGTTTTTTGTTTTTTTGTTTGTTTGTTTTTCAAGACAGGGTTTCTCTGTATAGCCCTGGCTGTCCTGGAACTCACTCTATAGACCAGGCTGTCCTCGAATTCAGAAATCCTCTTGCCTCTGCCTCCCAAGTTCTGGGATCAAAGGCGTGCGCCACCACTGCCCAGTGACAAGATTTTATAAGAACACTGATACTAATATTTTCCTGGCAGATTTGGGAAAATGAAATTTGCCATAGTCTTCTTTATAGTACCAAAAATACATAAATATCTACTCTCCATGTAAACTTGACTCACTCTATCTCCCAATCACTTAAGTCCCTCTTTCAAATTCAAGGCAGTAGACTCATGTTCAAAGACCCAGAATTGTAGAATACCCAGAATTATAGAATAACAGGTAAAATTCAGTGTTGGTTAGGCTCTCCAGTTAGGCTTCTTGAGCTTATATCTGAGTAATATATATTCTCTCTCTCTCTCTGTCTCTCTGCATATCTATATATCTATATATCCATATATCCATATATCCATATATCCATATATCCATACCTATATCTATCTATATCTATGTCATCTATATCTATGTCATCTATATCTATGTCATCTATATCTATGTCATCTATATCTATGTCATCTATATCTATATCTATGTCATCTATATCTATCTCTATATATGATATAGAATAATCATGCTGGATGTTTCCATTTGAAAAGAAGAAATCAACCAAATCAAACCAACCAAACCAAAATAAACCAAACCAATACAAAACAGTAACAACACCAACCTAAACCAAACCATAACCACTAGCACCACCAAAACCCAGCAGGAAATACCCCTGACTACTTGGTTCAGGTTCAGTTACATTATTTGAAAATGATCTTCCCACAGACCCCTGACTTGGCCAATTTCTATATAATGTGGCCTATGTGTGAAACCAAGTAGTTTTAAACTATTCTAACTTACAAACATTTTCTAGACCAAAGTACCATTTACTCTGTCTGGAGTTTTTTACTTTAAAAACTTTGTTCACTTATTTACTTTTAATGTATATGGATGTTTCTCCTGCTTGGATGTGCACCATTTGCAAGCCTGGTATGTGCCAGGTCCAGAAGAGACCATAAGATCCCCTAGGACTTGGTTAATAGATGATTTCTGAGTAATCATGTGGATGCTGAGAATGAAGCCCAGGACCTCTAAAAGAGAAGTCAGTGCTCCTAACCACTAAACCATTTTTCCAGCTCTACATGTTTATATTTTTCATGTGTCAATATACAGTACATTCTGTTCAACAAAAGTCACAACCACAGATTATTTCATGGTGGTCCTAGGGAGTCTCTGGACTTGTTTTGTTACTGTTGTGATATAGTAAGAATCTCGGTGAATACCTAAACTTTCTCAGAAAGCCTTTTGTGTGTTTGAAGCACTATCTTAAATGTTTAACTGAAATTTGAAAGAACTGTCACATGTCACCTTATCACACATCATAATCCCTTGATTGTGTGCTAGATTCTTTCCTTATCCTGGAGTCATTTCTTAAGTTTAGAATTAAACTTAATTCTAAGTTTATGGTTTATGCTCTTTTATTTTTCTAGAGAAGATCTTGGAATGAATCTGAAATGCCTATTTACCCAGAAATCCAGGCTCCTTTAATATTTAACAATCTTTCCTTTCCATTTCTCTGTCTTTGTGTGCTTTACTATAGACATGTAGCAAGAGGCAGATAGATTTAATATTCTGCCTGGAAATCTATTTATGTACATAATCCAGTACAATTAGTGCATTGACTGTTTTCCACATGATAGCTGCCAATGGCACTTTGATTCAGGCTAGCCAGAGTGAAGGAGACAAAGATACAGGTTATCTCAAGACAGAACTTATTCTTCCAAACACCCAGCATTATTCATTTCATTTTGTTATTTTTTATTAGCATATATCAATTGGACAGCACAGTGGACTTCAATGGGAGATTCATAAGTGTGACACTGAAGAAGAAAAATACTCTATCTCCTGGAGGAAGTATCAAAAATCTAGAAATGAAAAATATTGAGATGAAAATATTATTCTTACATAATTTGAATGTCAGTTAACCAAAGGATGCTGTGTCATTCTCCTTTAATTTTTCTATAATTGTCCCTTAGTGATTAAGTGTGATATTGTGTGTATATGACTCTCCAACATCTTTGTCCTCATATTCAACATTATTACCAAATAGCTAACACATTGTCAACACATACAGGATTCCTTACATTGTAACAAGAGTCTTATATGACCAATCTCATAAAGTCCTGATAGCATGTCTACAGTATACCTCTCTTTTTAAAAATTAATTAGTTATTCTATTTATTTACATCACAAATGTTGCCCCTTCCTAGTCACAGAGTTCTTCCCCCCATCCACTCATCTGGTCACCTCTTAGAAGATGTCACCATATTCTCATATCCCCTCACCCCGGGGCGTCAAGTCTCTAAAGTATTAGGCCCATTCTCTCTCCTTGCAGCCAGACAAGGTAGCCCTCTGCTACATATGTCCTGGGGGCCTTGGACCATCTTATGTATGCTCTTTGTTGGTGTTTCCTAGGGGTTCAGATTAGTTGACATTGTTGGTCTTCCTATGGGGTTTCCATCCCCTCAGCTCATTCAGCTCTTCCCCTAACTCTTCCACAAAGGTCTCTGACCTCTGTCCAATGCTGGGATGTATCTGCATCTATCTTAGTCAGCTGCTAGTATAACTTCTCAGAGGACAGCCTTACTAGGCTCCCATCTTCAAGCACAACATAGTATCAGTAATAGTGTCAGAGATTAGTCGGTGCCTCATGGCCCTCTGGGCCTCTCCCCTGTCTCTGCCCCTTCCTCCCCATACATGATTCTGCCTCCCTTTCCTCTTTGCCTCCCCTCTCCTATCCTGGACTCTTTTTCCCTATGCCTCCCATGACTATTTTGTTCCCCTTTCTAAGTGGGATTTGAGCATCCTCACTTGGGCCTTCCTTTTTGTTAACTTCTTGGGATCTGTTGGGTGTAAAATGGGTATTCTGCACTTTTGGGCTAATATCCACTTATCAGTGAGTACATACCATCCATGTTGTTTTCTTGGATTACTTCACCTAGGATGATATTTTCTAGTTTCATCCATCAGTCTGCAAAATTCATGATGTCCTTGTTTTTAATAGCTGAATAGTACTCAATTGTGTAGATGAACTATATTTTCTGTATTCATTTTTTGATTGAGGGATATCTGGGCTGCTTCCAATTTCTGGCTATTATGAAAAAGGCTGCTATGGATATAACTGAGTAAGTATCTTTGTGAGATTTGAGTAAGTGCCCAGGAACAGTGTAGCTGGGTCTTCATGTAGAACTATTTCCAATTTTCTGAGAAACTACCAGATTGATTTCCAGAGTGGTTGTACCAGTTTGTAATACGACTAGCAATATATCCTTGTCAGCATTTGCTATCCCTTGAGTTTCTTCATCTTAGCCATTCTAATTGGTTTAAGATAGAATCTTAGGATCATTTGCATTTCCATTATGACTAAGAATATTGAACATTTCTTTATCTTCTTTTTGGCCATTCAAAATTCCTCTGTTGAGAATTCTCTGTTTAGCTCTGTACCCCATTTTTAAATTGGGTTATTTGGTTTTTTTTAAATCTAACTTCTTGAATTTTTTATAAATTTTGGATATTAGCCCTCTGTCACATGTAGGTTTAGTGAAGATGTAGGCTGCCGCAATATTGTCCTATTGACAGTGTCCTTAGCCTTACAGAAGCTTTGTAGTTTCATGATATTCTATTTATTAATTGTTGATCTTAGAGGCTGAGCCATTGGTGTTCTGTTCAGGAAATTTTCTCCTACAACAATGCTGTCAAGGCTATTTCCTACCTTCTCTTCTATTAGATTCAGTGTGTCTGGTTTTATGTTGAGGTCCTTGACCAACTTGGATTTGAGCTTCATAAAAAGTGATAAATGTGGACCTATTTTTATTCTCCTACATACAGACTGCCAGGTAGACCAGCACCATTTGTTGAAGGTGCTTTTTTTTCCACTGTATGTTTTTGGCTTCTTTGTCAAAGAGCAAGTGTTTATAGGTGTGTGGATTTATTTTTGGGAATTCAATTCTATTCTATTCTGTTTCTGTACCAATACCATGTTATCTTTATCACTATTGTTTTGTAGTACAGCTTCAGGTCAGGGATGGTGATTCCTCCCAGAAGATCTTTATTGTTGATTATTGTTTTGGCTATCATGGGTTTTTTTGTTTTTCCATATGAATTTTGGAATAACTTTTTTCATATTTGTGAAGAATTGTGTTGGAATTTTGATGGGGATTGTGCTAAATCTGTAGATTGCTTTTGGTAAGATGACTATTTTGCTATGTTAACTCTATTGATCCATGAGCATTGACTATCTTTCCATTGTCTGGTGTCTTCGTCAATGTCCCTCTTCAGGGACTTGAAGTTTTTTTCATACAGATCTTTCAGTTGCTTGATTAGAGTTATGCCAAGATATTTTATATTATCTGTGGCTATTGTGAAGGGTATTGTTTTCATAATTTCTTTCTCAGCCCATATGTCATTTGTATAAAGGAGGGCTACTCATTTTTTTTTTTTTTTTGAGCTAATTTTGTATCCAGCCATTTTACTGAAGGTGTTTGTCAGCTGTAGGAGTTCTTGGGTAGAATTTTTGGGGTTGTTCATGTATACTATTTTATCATCTGTGATTAGTGACACCTTGACTTCTTCCTTTCCAATATACATCCCATTGATCTTTTGTTGTCTTATTACTCTGACTAGAAGTTGAAATAATAAGTTGAATAGACGAGGAGAGAGCAGGCAGCCTTGTCTTGTCCCTGGTTTAGTGGGATTGTTTCAAACATGTTTCCATTTAATTTGATGTTAGCTGTTGGTTTCCTATATATTGCTTTCATTATGTTTATATATGTGACTTGAATCCCTGGTCTCTCTAAGACTTTTAACATGAAGGGGTGTTGGTTTTGTCACAGATTTTTTTTCAGCATCTAATAAGATGATCATGTGATTTTTTTGAGTTTGTTTATATAGTGGATTATGTTGATGGATTTTCATATATTGAACCATCTCTGCATCCCTGGAATGAAGCCTACTTGATCATGATGAATGATGCTTTTGACGTGTTCTTGCATTCAGTTTGTGAGAATTGAGTATTTTTATGTAAATGTTCATAAGTGAAACTGGTCTGAAGTTTTCTTTTTTCATTGTTTTTTTTTTTTTGTGGTTTAGATATTAGGGTAACTGTGGTCTCATAGAATGAATTAGATAGTGTTCCTTCTGTTTTATTTTTGTGGAATAACTTGAGGAGTATTAGCCTCTCTTTGAAATTCTGGTAGACTTCTTCAGTAAAACCAGCATCTGGGCTGTTTTTTGTTTTTTGTTGTTGTTGTTTTTTTTGTTTTTTGTTTTTTGTTTCTTTTTTTTTTTTTGGTGTGGAGGTTTTTAGTGACTGCTTCTATTTCCTTAGGTATTATGAGACTATTTAGATACTTTACCTGAACTTGATTTAACTTTAGTATGTGATATCTCCGTAGAAAATTTTGTGTAGATTTTCCAGTTTTTTTTTTTTTTTTGATTATAGGCCTTTAGAGTAAGACTTGATGATTTTTTAAAATTTTTGTCAGTTTCCTGTTGTTATGTCTCCCTTTTCATTTCTGAATTTGTTAATTTGGATAGTGTCTCTGTACCTTTTAGTTAGTTTGACTAAGGGTTTGTCAATCTTGTTGATTTTCTTTAGGATCCTGCTGTAGTAAAATATTTGGTTTTGTTGATTATTTGTATTATTCTCTTTGTCTATAATTGGTCAATTTCAGCCCTGAGTTTGACTGTTTCCTATTGTCTCCTTTTCTTGGGTATGTCTGTTTCTTATTATTCTGGAGGTTTGAGATGTGCTGTTAAGTTGCTAGTATAGAGTCTCTCTAATTTGTTTGTAAAGGCACATAGTGTTTTGAATTTTCTTCTTAACACTACTTTCTTTGTGTCCTATAAATTAGAATATGCTGTGCCTTTATTTTCATTGAATTCTAAAAAGTATTTCATTTATTTCTTTATTTCTTCCCTGACCTAGATATCATTGAGGAAGGTTTTGTTAAGTTTCCATCAGTATGTTGGCTTTCTGTTACTTCTGTTGTTGAAGTTCAGCCTTGGACTATGGTGATCTGATTGAATGTAAAGTGTTATTTCAATCTTCTTGTATCTGTTGATTCTTATTTTATGTCTGATTATATGGTCAGTTGTGGAGAAGGTTCCATGAGGTGCTGAGAAAAAGGTATCTTATTGTTATTGTTGTTTTGGGGTGAAATGTTCTGTAAATATATGTTAAATCCATTTGATTCATAACTTCTGTTAGTTTCATTGTGTTTTTGTTTTGTTTCTGATTTGATGGCCTTTGGTTAGAGTGGGATGTTGAAGTGTTCCACTGTTATTGTGTCATGTTCACTGTGTTTTGAGTTCTTGTAAAGTTTCTTTGACAAATCTGGGTGCCCTTGCATTTGGGGCATAGATGTTTAGAATTGAGATTTCAGCCTGATGTATTTTTCATTTAATAAATAGAGTATCCTCCCCCATCTATTTTTTAAAAATTACTTTTGACTGGAAGTCTATTTTATTGAATATTAAAATGGTGACTCCAGATCATTTCTTAGGCACATTTGCTTGAAAAACTTTTTTTTTTCTTTTCTTTCTTTCTTTTTTTTTTTTTTTTTTTTTTTTTTTTTTTTTTTTTTTTTTTTTTTTTTTTTTTTGTTTTTGTTTTTTTTCGTGACAGGGTTTCTCTGTGTAGCCCTGGCTGTCTTGGAACTCACCCTGTAGACCAGGCTGGCTTCGAACTCAGAAATCTGCCTGCCTCTGCCTCCCAAGTCCTGGGATTAAAGGGGTGTGCCACCACCGCCCAGCGCTTGGAAAACTTTTTATTGGTCCTTTACTCTGAGATAGTGTCTATCTTTGTTTTTGAGTTATGTTTCTTATATGAAGCAGAATGATAGCTCCTGTTTAAGTTTCCACTGTTTATGTGTCTTTTTATTGGGGAATTGAGTCCACTGATATCGAGAGATATCGATGACCAGTGATCGTTATTTCCTATTATTTTGTTGTTCATTTTGGGTTTGTTATGAGATGGTACTTTCTTCTGGTTTCCTTCGGTGTAGTTACCCTCCTTGTGTTATAGTTTACCTTCTAGTATCCTCTGTAGGGCTTGATTAGTAGAAATTTATTGTTTAAATTTGGTTTTGCCACAGAATATCTTAGTTTCTCCACCTATAGTGATTGAGAGTTTTGTTGGACATTGTAAGATGGACTGGCATCTCTAGTCTCTTAGGATCCCCAAGGCATCTTATCTAGGTTTTAGAATCTCTGTTGAGAAGTCAGGTGTAATTCTGATAGGTCTGCCTTTATATGTTACTTGGCCTCTTTCCCTTACAGCTTTTTAATATTCTTTCTTTATTGTGATGTATGTATATAGTAAATTTATGATCATGTATGATATAGTAAATAAACCAAAATAGCCTTTAAAAATTTTAGTGTCTGTCAATCAGAGCATTCTCAGTGATTAAATTGGGGTCTATAAATAGAAACATTATTGGGGGAAGTGTTTATATATAAAACTTAGGATTTGAGATGGCCAGCAGCATGTTGATCATATTCTTTGAATTTTCATTATTTTGTAAGAAGATGTTATCTTTGTATGAAAAACTAGGAGAAATGGGTAATTGGATAGAATGATAAATTTATCCTAGGGAAGTGGAGGAATTAAAATTGTCATAGTTTTTGTTAACTCAATACAGACCTAGGCATACCTAAGTAAAGAGAATCTCAATTGAGTCATTTTCACTATCAGATCGGTCCATGGACATGTGCCTGTGGGATATTTTCTTAATGGATGATTAATATGTAGGGGTCCAGCCCACTCTGAGCAATATAATCCCTAGATAGGTAAGCCTGGCTTGTATAAGGATGTTAGAAGGACAATCCAAAAGAAACAAGCTAGCAAGCAGTGTTCTGTGGTCTCTGCTTCAGTTCCTGCCTCTAGATTCTTGCCTTGGGCTCATGCCCTGGTTTTTTAATGGTAGACTGTAGGCTATAAACCAAATAAGCCATTTTCTTTCCAAGTTATTTTTGGTCATAATGATTTTATCACAGCATCAGAAGGCAAACTAGAATAAAATATTGAGCCAAACCTCACACTGGTAAAGTTTGACTGAACATTGGATACTGAGATGGAAAAAGTGTTTGTCTTGAAGCTTCTGTCATTGAAAGTTCATCAGACATCAGATGCTGCTGTTGAAGAAATCTACATGCTGGATAAACAGGGAGGTAATGAAAAGTTAAATAAAAATAAAATTTCTGCCAATATATAACATTTGCCCTTGTGAATCCTCTGGTACTAATGTTTATTCTTATTTATAGTTTTAAAAATCTGTGGCCAAGTTTGATATGAATATGCTCAAAATTAAACAATAAAAATTGCATGATATTATGAGTAACACTGTTAAACGGCTGTCCATCTGGATCTAGTCTAGGACATGAACTATTTCATTTGTCTTAATTTATATTCAATGTTCAAATTGCCTGTCCATAACATGAATCCCTCTGGGTTGTTAGATTAGCTGTTGCAATATTACTGTGCTCTGTTCACACTACTTTAATTTTATTTAATCTTGGCTTCAGGGTGCAAGAGGAGTGATACTTTAAGTTTGGACATGCAAATAAGAAGCTGTAATAAAATGTATATTAAGTAAAAAAAGATGAAAGTTCTGGAGTTCATGAGTACAGAAAAGAATTGATAATGACCATTGGCAAGGTGAATCTGTTAGTGAAACTGGCAAGAAAGACAAAGAAACTTATATTAGTTTTACTCTCCCACATTAACTGCAAGCCATGGCCACATCATGTGATAAAGGCTCTGTTAAGAAGGAGCCTTACATAGCTGTCACCTGAGAGGCTCTGCCAGAGCCTGGCCAATACAGATGTGGATGCTTACAGACAACCATCAGACTGAGCACAGGGACCCCAATGGAGGAGTTAGGGGAACGACTGAAGGAGATTAAGGGGTTTTCAATCCCATAGGAAGAACAACAATATTAACTAACCTGAGCATCCCAAAGCTCCCAGGGACTAAACCACGAATCAAAGAGTACTCATGGAAGGACCCATGGCTCCAGCTGGATATGTAGCAGAGGATGGCCTTATCTGTCATCAATGGGAGGGGTGGCCCTTGGTCCTGTGAAGGCTCAATGCCCCACAATGCCCCAATGTAGGGGGATGTTAGGGCAGTGAGGTAGGAGTAGGTGAGTGGGTGGGGGAGCACTCTCATAGAAGTAGGAGGAGGGAGTATGGGATGGGGGGGTTGCAGAGGTGAAACTGGGAAGGGGACAACATTTGAAATGTAAATAAATAAAATAACCAATACAAAAAATATAAAAAAGAAGGAAAGACATGGACTCTATGTACACATAGGAAAGTGCAGAGCTTAGGTATGAATCTTTACTACCCACAGTCTAAAGTTCTCATAGCAGGATTTGAGGCAGAATCATCTATGGATAAGGAGAGAATCATTGCCTCCCAAGTTATTCTCTTCCCAAACTCTCCCATCTCTAGTGTATATGAGAGGTTTGTTAACACAGAAAATGGCTTGAGTTTTACTCTAAAGTTCTCTACTTACGAATGCTGAAGCCACTGGGATATTATTTATTCTCTAACTTTATTTTCTAATCTGTGGCAGACAGATAATAATAGTATAAGGTTTTCATGGAGATATGATAGCTAAATAAACTAATTCAAACAAATATTTTACCATGATTTCTGGTACATAGTAAATACAAAGTAAGTTTTTTTTTTTTCTAATTCTTGTTGTTTGAGGTATCCTGCACTTTATCTCTGAAGGTCATAGATAATCATGTAATTCTTCTAAATGTGAATATTTAGTCATCTATCTCATCCCTTCTTGGAAGTTTGAAACCTGAGTTTTATTTGAAATATATTTTATATGCTTTCTAAAACAATCAGGAGGTTGGAGAAAAGGCTCATCGGGTAAGAGTTCTTGCAATTATTGAAGAGTACTGGCATTCAGATTGCAGAACCCAGGTCTAGTGGTCCACAACAACCTCTATTAATCCAGCTCCAAGGAGTATTCTCTATATTTCTGCAGATGTCCATACTTACACACACACAGTTACAAATAAAACACAAAGTTAAACAACATGCAGAACACATAGACTAGTTTCCTCTCTGCCTACGTGCTTCACCATAAACTCTACTGCTGTGTCTATGTATTACTGTTCACACATTTGTAAACACTGAAGTTCAAATGTCAGAATTCCAAATTATGTTTTAGAAACAAGCACAAATACTGCAGCATCCAGGAGCTCTTTTTATTCTTAATTAGAAGTAGCTCTCACCTACTGTTATCAAATTATTAAGTATAATAATTACTATCATATACAGTAAAATGTTTGCAATATTTTAATCATTATAAATAATGTGGAATAAAATCATATCTTTGTTACAGTTTTAATTTTAGTATCTTTTATAGGTATAGAACAACAGCTTGAATAGAGGACATGCGAAGCATATTGAATGGGTGAATGAATGAAATGGAAATCCCTCACTATAAAAGCTAATTCTGAAGTAAAGTACTTGTGGCTTCCTTACTGAAGTCGTCATCATCATCATCATCATCATCATCATCATCATCATCATCAAACAACAATGAATACTTGCTTTGGTTTTTCTAGGCAGAACTTCAAAATGAAAAGTTCAATAACTCAATATGATTACATCTTAATTACAATCCCTTACATGTGGTTAGTCACCCTCTTTGACCTCTGTGTTGATAATCTGTGTACTTGATATTTTCAGGAATTTGGAAATTGCTTCTGTAAATTGTATTGTGGCACAGACACATGCTACATAGATATAATAGTGATCCAATGTGGACTTGAGATTTTAAAAAGTGGGCTTGATTCATGACTCTAGTATGAATTTGTTGAGGTGTTGAGAAAATAAGTCATCTTAATAATGAAAACTATATTACACTAATACTTATCTAACAATATAATATTTTAATAAAGTAAAGAGTGATGGTAAAAGTAAATTAACAGGTCATTTTAAATCATCCAGACTCTCCAGTTCACAAACCTCAGAAAATATTCTCTGTCATCTAGGTAAAACTCATTATGCATTTGTTATTTGAACACTGTTTCCACATCCCTACCATGTCAAGTGGCAGTACTACAACTTGATTATCAATAAACAATTACATACAGAAATGTGTGAATGAGACTGTATTATAATATCAGCTAGTGATATCTTTCCTTCTCTAGTAGAGAACTGGATTGACACTAAACATTATAGAATACCACTAAGCATCATAAAGCATTTGCATGGGCCATAATGTGATGGTGCTAGGAATCAGATAATGATCAGTAGTGCACAGTGTTTCACTTTTTGCTTTCTGGAAGTAGTTGGTTTCCAAGATAATATTTCTCAGCTGAGACTTTGTGTCTTCACTTCAATGAGAACTATTCTACTTTTGTTTTCTCCGTTCTATTCAACGTTTTCATTGGGGAGAAATGATTTTGGCTGTTTGTTAAAATTCAAACACATCAATGATACTTGCCCGATTACTGTGAAAATTGAGAAACTGAGATTGAAGAAGTTCACTTCCTCAAAGACATACCTATGGTAAGAGGAACAGGGTGTGTGATCATTAGAGTTCACAGCTGACTCCTGTAGATCATCTGTTTACTAGTGCATTCTTCTTTTGACTCCACAAATACAAGAGTTACAGAGAAAGACTATGGACTACTGGAATCTGCATCTCCTTTCTGAGGACTTCATAAATGCTTCAAATTGCTCTGTCTGAAGGCAGGGACAAATGCACACTTGAAATACTGAGTGACACAGTGCTGTGAATGCCTTCACTTCCTGACTATAGGCATGACGTCTAAAGGGTGTATTCCACACTATTTTCATAATGCTGTTCTTGTTGAATCAAGACATGATTACAAAGTATTGAAATTTACTAGATAATATATCACTCATTGATTATTTTCTTTCCTTATTCTCCTCCTGGATTTACATGTATTTTTGGAATTAAGCCCTTTTCTGTAGAATCCTTGTTTCAGGATCGATTTCTAAGTTAACTCAAATACCCTCCTGTCTTAATTTACCATAGCAGCTGATTATTACAAGATAAGTAGTAGAGCATAGACAAAGTGAGTGAAGGATTATGGGAAGGAGCAATATGACAGAACTCCCACAGACTATAGAAGACTAGACTTGACTTAATGTCCTTCACACCTTTTACAGCTTTTTCACACTCCCTAGTCACTATGTACCCTGCTCATAATCTCCTTGTTCTCTAATTTTCTTCATCCTCAACTTGGGGTTTTGTCTCCTTCATGCATCCACATAGACATTGCATGGCACAAGGGATTCACTGGGATGCTAGAACTGAGTAAATCACCTCCATTGTTTATTGGTCAAAACCTTCAGAAGTTCATCTCCCTGAAGAAATGAGTAGAAACTAACAATTCAATCCAGGATCAGGGATAATTTAGTCTTGGAGTTGTAAGAGCTCACAAACCATAAAAGGTTTTTAAGCATAGGAGAAACATTACAAAAGTGCTATTTAAGGAAGAAAATTTTGTGAAGCTACACTTAAAATAGATCGTATCAAGTGAGTGACAGTCAAAGCATTCA
This sequence comes from Arvicanthis niloticus, assembly GCF_011762505.2. Lineage (NCBI taxonomy): Eukaryota > Metazoa > Chordata > Mammalia > Rodentia > Muridae > Arvicanthis > Arvicanthis niloticus. The sequence goes on from NC_047659.1 coordinate 79,701,153, forward strand.
AAAAGAGACTTCTCTTGTGATCAGGTATGAAGAAATGGCTTGGTGTAAGGAGCAAGACTGTGTCTGAGAAAATAGATGTAGGGTTGGTAAAGAGAGAAATGGCAAGCAATTTCAGTAAGAACTGTTTTTGCTTTTGTGTTAAAATGAACAGATCAGATCTGCGTTGTTTTCTCTTCTTTTCACAGTAATTGAATTGAAAATTTGGCATTACTGGGTAGATATATTTTCTTTGTTTGTTTTTGACATACTGGGGATCAAACCCCAGACTCTGCAATCTGGGCAAGTATTTTACCAGTGAACTACCCTGCAGCCTTAGAATTGATGTTAGTAAGACAAAGATAGTGAAAATGAGAGTGGGAATTTTTGCTGGAGGAGGTTAATGAGCTTAGCTCAATTACTTGGAGCAAACCCCAGATTTTAATGTGATATTCAAATTCAGAAGAAGTCAAGATGCTTTGCAAGCCTAACAAACCATTGTTTTGAAAACCTGTAGCAATGTCAGCTAACCTTTAGTGTAGAAAATAAATATAAATGATTACATTAAATATATCTAATAACTTCCTAAAATAGTTAACAAAAATTCAACAATATGAGCTTAACTAGAATTAAAACTTTTGCATGAAATACTGAATTATAAGACACATTGCAAGTAATCTATGGACCAGTTACTATTTTTATATATCAAAAGTTAAATATGTTTGATGTGCTCATGTCTTTTTAGTGTGGTTTGAACACTCAATAGGTATATCACACTTTCAGGGGATATGGAATGAATAACATATCAATATTTCTCATGACAAGATTTAGGAATTAAAACAGCTTTGTCTATAGCTAGTAGGAGAGTCTAAAATGTCCAAAGTTTTCAAACATTATTATTCAGCACTGTATAGATCCAGAAGTTTAAAGCTGATGGCCTTGGAATGGCTTATAGGGGATGAGCAGGGCACTCAGTGGAGAGTCTTGGGCATTGACCAGGATCATCTGGGAAGGTGGGAGACTTTTGAACTTGTGGTGATAACAGGTGTCTAGATCATCAGAAGTGCATGCAAATGTGAGTGGTGACTTCTGACTCAATGCCATTAAATCCTCAGGTATCTTCTGAACAAAGAGTAGACATCTTGAGTAAGGAGTTGTGAAATCACTTGGGAACATCAGGGCTAGGAGGCTGTGGCACCTCAATGACTCAGACCTGAAAGCTTTACAGCTCCTTCAAACACAGGCTTGTTATGTTTCTGAGTCATCTCTGAGAACAGTGGGCCATGTTGCCAGCACTCTCCAAAGTAATTACAGAATGTTTATGCCTGTTGACAGAAAGTGATCAGATGAGGGTACTCTAGGTTCAATTCTGTGGAAGCAAGTGTGTCTGAAGACTGAGTTCCCCTGAGCCTCAGGTAGGAAAACTTAGAAGATAACAATTGATTTGTGCATATTAATAGATCATTAATGTTTTCTTTTGTAGGCATTCCACTGCCTGCTCATAGAGCAATACAATACTGATACATCACTTCATTATAGTAAGCCTATACAACCACCCTGCTGTCAGTATCTCTAATTTATAGGCCAGAGGACTAAGTTTTAAGAATTTACTTTGCAAACAAAGTAAATTGGTGCCATTTAAGAATTTATATCTTCATCTTGATATTAATTATACAGATTTTTACTAATAGGTTATGGCTATGCAATATACCCTAGCTAATCCTCTCTATTCCGACAAAACCACTACTTTTCCCTAGAGAGACAGCCCAACATTTACCACCTTAGACCCCAAGCCCAGGGAATAGGGGCACTGACTCATCATTAGCTTCTTCAAGCTGATTATGGGCGTTGAGATATTAGAAGAGGAGTGGGGGGGGGGAAGCAAATTGACAATCCTCTGATGCTGTGTCTTCGATGCCTCCAGATGGAATTCCCGGACCTCAGAGGTTTGAGCAGGTCTGCCCAGCTTGCTTGTTGAGTAGATACACCAAGGCTGATCATTCTACAATATACAATTCTCAAAACAAATTTTAGTATCAAGATAGTTTTTTTTTAAAGAGGGCTGACATTTTATTAAAAATGTTGGTTCTAACTGCTTTTCTATTTTTTCCCCTCTTTTATTGGATATAATATTTACATTTCAAATTTTATCCCCTTACCATATTTCCCCCACCACCCAGGAACCCCTTATCCCATCACCCCTCCTCCTGCTTCTATGAAGGTGTTTACCCACCTACCCCCAGTCCCCCTCCCCACCCTCAGATTCCCCCCACCTCAGTGCTCAGCCTTCAGGGTACCATGACCTTGTCTCCCACCTATGCCCAACAAGGCCATCCTCCCCTACATATACAGCTGGACTCATGTGTCTCTCCATATGTGCTCCTAGGCTGGTAGTTTAGACCCTGGGGAGCTCTGGCTGGTTGGTATTATTGCTCTCCTCACGGGGCCACCAGCCCTTAAGGTTCCTTCAATTTACTCTCTAACTCCTCCATTGGGAACCTTTGATCAGATTAATGGATAGCTGTGGGTATCTGTGTTGTTACTCTCATAGGCATTGTACCAGTATAACACATTTAGGAATACAAAGCTTAGACCCAGTCCTTCTTTAACTTTTTTTTAACTGATTTGAGATGGTCAGCCTGTGGGATAAGGGACTATAGCAAATTCATGACTTGGAGTTTATTATAAGGGTGTTCTCTATGTTTTATTTAGAAATAGCTGAGTGGAGTTAACAGGCAACAGTCTAGATTACCTTACATGGATAGCTGGTTTTCAAAACATCAGAAATCCTTAGAATTGACATGACAAACATTTCAGTATTAATGTTCATTTTCAGTAGAGACCTGTCTGCTCCGGACAGCTTCCTATATTGAATTCTAAGAAGAAATTGAGCATCCTTGGAGTTACTCCAGTTGTGGTGAGACAGCCACTAGGCAAGAATTGCCACTTTCCTTCTACAGACAAATTACTGTCCAGAAAAGGACACACTTGCAGAATAGTCGACTGATTATATCTGCCTAGACAGAGTAATCAGCCCTTAATAATTCTGCAGCACTAAGGTCTGTCAGATGATCCTGGGCCAGAAGGCAGAAGAACAGATGCTCCAACGTTTTGAAGTAGAGAGAGTGTCCAGGTGTTCAGAGGTCTCTATAAATTGGCTAAGTTTTAGAAACTATGATTTGTGCTTCCCACAATTATAGTCAACTCAGTCATTCTGGATTTCTGATGGGGTTGAAAACATATAGCTATTGACCTTAAGAGAAAAGATTTGAGTGGATGGTCGTCAGCTGACATTCATCCTAAAGCCAGGTTCAGAACTAAATATTTTAGTTAGAATAGATGACAGAGGAGCTGGTTAGTCAACAAAAGGGTGGACTGGGTATTAGGACTATCCTGTACCTCACTGGTACAAATTGGCATAATTATGCTCTACTTGTATTTTGAGAGAAAAGTTTTATTTTAACAGGAAGGGTGATGTGTAGGAGGAGCTAAGGTAGGAGGAGTACTGAGAGGAAGAAAAGGAGTAAGAAGAGGAGAAGAAGAAGGAGAGGAGAAGCTAGGTGTTGAAAGAGAGAAAGAAGGGGGAGACAGGGAGGCAGATATTCATGTATCTCCACCAGTCAAAGATAGTTGTTATATCTAGGTTGGTCAGTGGGTTACACCTCTGATTGAACAATTCCAAACTTATAAAGCCTATGATTAACATTATTTTAAAAAATGTATAAATGCAAAAAGGAAAAGGGGGCATGGGATAGGGGTTTCCTAAGGGGGGTGGGGGGAATGGGGATAGGGGATGCCATCTGAAGTGTAAATAAAATATCTAATAAAAAAAAGGGAAAAAAAGAATTTACTTTGCCACAGCCACACTGCTTTGTATTAATTTTTAATTCCAACTGATTCTGACTCAAAATTTCATTCAGTTTCAATGTTATTGCCCCTTATATATTGCCAAGTGTCAAAACCATTCTAGCTGATGGGTCATGGAAAAACCACTCATCTTGGCTCAGCAATTTGATGTCTTTGATATGCCAAACATTTTTATAATTCATAGCAAGTAAAGTGCTTTTGATGTTATTTGTTCCTTATAATAACTCTGTAAAGTGTGTGTGTATCTGAAAGAGAGAGAGAGAGAGAGAGAGAGAGAGAGAGAGAGAGAGAGAGAAAGACAGACATAGAGAGAGACAGAGAGAGAGACAGAGAGAGACAGAGAGAGAGAATTTAGTCATGCTGAATTATTTAGGCTAGAACCTCTAAGTTGTTGAATACATAAGCACACATACCATTCAATGAACAGTTATGTACTAGATCCTGTTGTATGTCCTGTGCTAATTCATCAGAATAGTACATGACTGTGCCCCCCTTTTTATGCATAAGAAGACTAACAAAGACATGCTGTTTTCAACATTAAGAAGTGAAGGAACTAAGAGATGAGATCCTACAATCAGAAAATTTTTTGACAATAATAAAATAATTAAAATACCATGGGGCCAGAAACATGGCACAGTATGTAAAAACACGTGTGGCACAAGCGTGGTTAACTTATTTCAGTTCTGGAACTTTTGTAAAGTTTAAAGAAAATACATACTCCAGAAAACTGTCCTCTGTCCTACACATGCCTTCTATAGCATGTACTCTTCCTACCCCACACAACACACACACACACACACACACACACACACACACACACACACACTTGTTGAAAGGTTAAGTAAAATAGTGATTTACACTGCCTCTGTTTGAAAGGAGAATGACTGTTCCTGGAGTAACACCTGGAGCTGTGAAACCACAACCCCACAAACTATGAACCTAATCCCCAAAGTTCAAATGGCAAAATCAAAGGCCTCAAAGTACAGGTAGCACAAACCCAATGTCTTGTTTGCATTAGTATAGAATGTTTGTGCCACAGGAGTGGTGTATTGTTTAAAATATGGGAAAGAATACACTTAATTTTTTATAAACTGCATATATTTCTTTTTCAGATATTTGCTATTAATTTCTCCCAAGTAGTTACTACAAGCTTTTTGACAATCTTCATTGATCACTCATAAGAATATAATCTCAACATTATTAAGAGGTACTACAATTTCAGCTGAATATGTTCCTAACAATTGCCATAGTTTTATTCTACCTTTTATAATTAATTCATTAATATTTCTACATATATCTGAAATTTTTTACTTTGTTTATGAGTTATGAAGATCCATTCCTAAATATTATTTTCTCTTTGTATAATGATGACAGTAGGAGAAGGAATTGAAGGAAAAATTACCAAAATAAATCAAGTTTAGGATTAATCCGATCCACATATCTATCTTGTAGTCTTTGCAAGAGTTCCTTTTCTGCTTCAGCTGTTAGACATGTTGGGCTATTTAAATTTGCATCTCATTGTAATGTCTGAAACAAGTTACTTTACTCATAATTACTTAATTTAATTGTAGGCCTTAGCCAGTTTATATCTTCCATTATTTTTTGAAAATGGTTAAGGTTGTAATTGGTCACTACTTTTTTAATCTTAATTTTTTAGCATAAACTTTAATTTTGTTACTTTAAAATTTTTTGTATGTCTTATAATAGAAAGTTATTAAATTTAATTTTTTAAATTTATTTTTATTGGATATTATATTTATATTACAGATTTTATCCCCTAACCCCCTTGCCCCTACCACCCAGGAACCTCCTATCCCATCCCCCCTCCTCTGCTTCTATTAGAATGTGCCCCCACCTCCCCCCCCACTCCCACTTCCCCACCCTCGAATTCTACTCCCCACCCCCAACTCGGTGTTCATTCTTCATGGGACCAAGAATCTCCTCTCCCACCTATGCCCAACAAGGCCATTCTCCCCTTCATTTACAGATGGAGTCATGGATCCCTCCCCATGTGCTCCCAAGCTGGTGGTTTAGACCTTGGGGAACTCTGGTTGGTTGGTATTGTTCCTCTCCTCATGGGGTCACAAACCCTTTCTGTCCCTTCAGTCTTCTCTCTAACTTCTCCATTGGGAAACCCTTGATCAGATCAGTGGTTAGCTGTGAGCATCGTCCTCTGATTGTGTCAGCCTTTGGCAGACCTCTAAGGAGACAGCTATATTGGGCTATTGTCAGCGTGCACTTCCTGCCATCCACATCAGTGTGCAGCTTAGGTGACTGTACCTGGGATGGATACCCAGGAGGAATGGTCTCTAGTTGGCTCCTCCTTCAGTTTCTGTCCCACACTTTGTTTCCATGTTTGCGCCCTTGAGTATTTTTTTTTTTTACTCCTTCTAAGTAGGACTAAGGCATCCACACTTGGTCTTTCTTCTTCATGAGCTTCATGTGATCTGTGTATTGAGTCTTTGCTATTCCAAGCTTTTGAGCTAACATCCACTTATCAGTGAGTAAATACCAGTTGTGTTCTTTTGTGATTGGGTTAACTCACTCAGGATGATAATTTCTAGTTCCATCCATTTAGCTAAGAATTTCTCGAATTCATTATTTTAATAGCTGAGTAATACTCCATTGTGTAAATATACCACGTTTTTTTTGTATCCATTTCTCTGTTGAAGGACATCTGGGTTCTTTCCAGCTTCTGGCTATTATAAATAAGGCTACTATGAACATAGTGGAGCATACGTCCTTGTTATATGTTGGAACATCTTATGGGTATATGCCCAGGAATGGTATAGATGGATCCTCAGGTAATGCTAAGTCCAGTTTTCTGAGGAACCGCCAGACTGACTTCCAGAGTGGTTGTACCAGCTTGCAACCCCACCAACAATGAAGGAGTGTTCCTCTTTCTCCACATCCTCGCCAGCATCTACTATCACCTGAATTTTTGATCTTAGCCATTCTGACTGGTGTTAGGTGGTATTTCAGTGTTGTTTTGATTTTCATTTCCCTGATGACTAACGATGTTGAGCATTTCTTAAGGTGCTTCTCAGACATTCCTGTTTCCTCAGTTGAGAATTCTTTGTTTAGCTCTGTACCCCATTTTTAAATGGGGTTATCTGGTTGTCTGGAGTATAATTTCTTGAGTTCTTTGTATATCTTGGATATTATCCCTCTATCGGATGTAGGAATGGTTAAGATCTTTTCCCAATCTGTTGGTTGCCGTTTTGTCTTGTTGACAGTGTCCTTTGCCTTACAGAAGCTTTGCAATTTGATGAGGTCCCATTTGTCGATTCTTGATCTTAGAGCATAAGCCATTGGTGTTCTGTTCAGGAAGTTTCCCCCTGTGCCTAAGTATCCAAAGGTCTTCCCCACCTTCTCTTCTATTAGTTTCAGTGTTTCTGGTTTTATGTGAAGGTCCTTTATCCACTTGGACTTGAGCTTTGTACAAGGAGATAAGAATGGATTGATTTGCATTCTTCTACATGCTGACCTCCAGTCGAACCAGCACCATTTGCTGAAGATGCTGTCCTTTTTCCACTGGATGGTTTTAGGTCCTTTGTCAACGATCAAGTGATCATAGGTGTGTGGGTTCATTTCTAGATTTTCAATTCTTTTCCATTGATCTTCCTGCCTGTCTCTGTACCAATACCATGCAGTTTTTATCACTACTGCTCTATAGTACAGTTTGAGGTCAGGGATGGATATTCCCCCAGAATTTCTTTTATTGTTGAAAATAGTTCTAGCTATCCTGGGTTTTTTGTTATTCCAAATGAATTTGCAAATTGCTCTTTCTATCTCTATGGAGAATTGATTTGGAATTTTGATGGAGATTGCATTGAATCTGTAGATTGCTTTTGGCAAGATGGCCATTTTTACTAAATTAATCCTGCCAATCCAGGAGCATGGGAGATCTTTCCATCTTTTGAGATCTTATTCTATTTCTTTCTTTAAAGACTTGAAGTTCTTGTCATATGAATCTTTTACTTGCTTGGTTAGATTCACTCCAAGGTATTTTATATTATTTGTGGCTATTGTGAAGGGTGTCATTTCCCTAATTTCTTTCTCAGCCTGTTTATCCTTTGAATAGAGGAAGGCTACTGATTTGTTTGAGTTGATTTTATATCCAGCCACTTTGCTGAGGTTGTTTATCAGGTTTAGGAGTTCTCTGGTGAAAATTTTAGGGTCACTTAAGTATACTATCATATCATCTGTGAATAGTGAAATTTTAACTTCTTCCTTTCCTTGTATCCCTTTGACTTCCTTTGTTGTCTAAATGCTCTGGCTAGGACTTCCAGCACTATATTGAATAGGTAAGTTGAGATTGGGCAGCCTTGTCTACTCCCTGACCTTAATGGGATTGCTTTAAATTTCTCTCCATTTAGTTTGATGTTGGCTACTGGTTTGCTGTATATTACTTTTACTATGTTTAGATATGGTCCTTGAATTCCTGGTCTTTCCAAGACTTTTAAAAAGAAGGGATGTTGAATTTTGTCAAATGCTTTCTCAGCATCTAGTGAGATGATCATGTGGTTTTTTTCCTTTGGGTTTATTTATGTAGTGGGTTACATTGATGGATTTCTGAATATTGAACCATCCCTGCATTCCTGGGATAAAGCCTACTTGATCATGATGGATGATTGTTTTGATGTGTTGTTGGATTTGGTTTGCGAGAATTTTATTGAGTATGTTTGCATCAATATTTATAAGAGAGTTTGGTCTGTAGTTCTCTTCCTTTGTTGGGTCTTTGTGAGGCTTAGGTATGAGTGTAATTGTACCTTCATAGAACGAATTGGGTAGTGTTCTTTCTGTTTCTATTCTGTGGAATAGTTTGAAGAGAATTGGTATTAGGTCTTCCTGGAAGGTCTGATAGAATTCTGTGCTAAAACCATCTGGTACTGGACTTTTTTTGGTGGGGAGACTTTTAATGACTGCTTCTATTTCTTTAGGGGTTATGGGTCTGTTTAGTTGGTTTATCTGCTCTTGATTCAATTTTGATACTTGGTATCTGTCTAGGAAATTGTCCATTTAATCCAGATTTTCCAATTTTGTTGAGTATAGACCTTTGTAGTAGGATCTGATGATTTTTTTTAATTACCTCAATTTCTGTTGTTATGTCTCCCTTTTCAGTTCTGATTTTATTAATTTGAATACTGTCTCTGTGCCCTTTGTTTAGTTTGGCTAAGGGTTTATCTATCTTGTTGATTTTCTCAAAGAACCAGCTCCTGGTTTTGTTGATATTTTGTGTAGTTCTTTTTGTTTCTACTTGGTTGATTTCTGTCCTGAGTTTGATTATTTCCTCTGTCTACTCCTATTGGGTATATTAGCTTCTTTTTGTTCTAGATCTTTCAGGTGTTCTGTCAAGTTGTTAGTGTATGCTCTTTCCAGTTTCTTTTTGTGGGCACTTAGAGCTATGAGTTTTCCTCTTAGTACTGCTTTCATGGAGTCCCACAAGTTTTGGTATGATGTATGCTCATTTTCATTAAATTCTAAAAAGTCTTTAATTTCTTTCTGTATTTCTTCCTTGACCAAGTCATCATTGAGTAGAGAATTGTTCAGTTTTCACATGTAGGTTGGCTTTCCATTGTTTCTGTCATTATTAAAGCCCAGCCTTAGTCCATGGTGGTCTGATAGGGTACAAGGAAATATTTCATTCTTTTTGTATCTGGTGAGGCCTGTTTTGTAACCAATTATATGGTCTATTTTGGAGAAGGTACCATGAGGTACTGAGAAGAAGGTATATTCTTTTGTTTTAGGATGAAATGTTCTATAGATATCAGTTAAGTCCAATTGGTTCATAACTTCTGTTGGTTTCATTGTGTCTCGGTTTAGTTTTTGTTTTCATGATCTGTCCATTGCTGAGAGTAGGGTGTTGAAATCTTCCATGATTATTGTGTAAGGTGCAATGTATGCTTTGAGCTTTAGTAAAGTTTCTTTTATGTATGTGGGTGCTCTTTCATTTGGGGCACAGATGTTCAGAATTAAGAGTTCATCTTGGTACATTTTTCCTTTGATAAATATGAATTGTCCTTCCTCATCTTTTTTGATTACTTTTGGTTGAAAATTAATTTTATTTGATATTAGAATTGCTACTCTAGCTTGTTCCTTGGGACCATTTGTTTGGAAGATTGTTTCCCATCTTTTTATTCTGAAGTAGTGTCTGTCTTTTTCACAGAGGTGCATTTCCTGCATGCAGCAAAATGCTGGGTCGTGTTTATGTTTCCAATCTGATAGTCTATGTCTTTTTATTGGAGAGTTGAGTTCATTGATATTAAGAGATATTAAGGAGAAATGAATGTTGTTTCCTGTTATTTTTGTTATTGGAGGTGGAATTATGTTTGTGTAGTTATCTTCTTTTGGGGTTGTTGGAAGATTACTTTCTTGCTTTTTCTAGGTTGTAGTTTCCCTCCTTGTGTTGGAGTTTTCTGCCAATTAACCTTTGAAGTGCTGGATTTGTGGTAAGATATTGTGTAAATTTGGTTTTGTCATGGAATATTTTGGTTTCTCCATCATTATTGATTGAGAGTTTTGCTGGCTATAATAGTCTAGGCTGGCATTTATGTTCTCTTAGGGTTTCTATGATATCAGTCCAGGATCTTCTGGCTTTTATAGTCTCTGGTGAGAAGTCTGATGTAATTCTAATAGGTCAGCCTTTATATGTTACTTTACCTTTTTCCTTTAGTGCTTTTAGTATTTTTTTCTTTGTTTTGTACATTTGATGTTTTGATTATTATGTGACGGGAAGTATTTCTTTTCTGGTCTAGGCTATTTGGAGTTCTGTAGGCTTCTTGTATATTTATGGACATCTTTTTCTGTAGATTAGGAAAGTTTTTCTCTTTTATTTTGTTGAAGATATTTACTGGTCCTTTAAGTTGGGAGTCTTCACTCTCATCTATACCTATTATCCTTAGGTTTGGCCTTCTCATTATATCTTGTATTTCCTGTATGTTTTGGGTTAGTAGCTTTTTGTATTTTGCATTTTCTTTGACAGTTGTGTCAATGTTTTCCATGGCATCTTCTGCACATGAGATTCTCTCTTCTATCTCTTGTATTCTGTTGGTGATTCTTGTGTCTATGACTCCTGATCTTTTTCCTAGGTTTTCTATCTCCAGGGTAGTTTCCCTTTGAGATTTCTTTATTGCTTCTACTTCCATTTTTAGATCCTGGATGGTTTTGTTTAATTCCTTCACCTGTTTGGTTGTGTGTTCTTGCAATTCATTAAGGGATTTTTGTGTTTCCTCTTTAAGTGCTTCTACCTGTCTACCTGTGTTCTCCTTAAATTCTTTGAGAGTATTATTTATGTCCTTTTTAAGGCCTTCTATCATCATCATGAGAAGTGATTTTAATTCTGAATCCTGCTTTTCTGGTGTTATGGGTTGTTCAGGGCTTGCTATGTTGGGAGAACTGGGTTCTGATGATGTCATGTAACTTTGGATTCTGTTGCTTATGTTCTTGTGCTTGCCTTTTGCCATCTGGTTAACTCTAGTGCTGCCTGCACTCACTGTCTCTGACTGGAGCCTGCCTTTCCAGTTATCTTGCTTGTGTCAGAACTCCTCAGAGTCCAGATGTCTCTGTGATCTTTTAATTCTGAGCTTCAGTTGCTCTGAGTACAGTGGCTCCTCTAGGATGTCTCAGAATATGGTGTCTCCATGGTAGCAGACCAGCCAGGTGTCAGCTTCTCTGGGTGTAGTGTCTCCTCTAGGATGTATCAGGATAAGGTGTCCACTGCTCTGAGTTCAGTGGCTCCTCTAGGATGTCTCAGGATATGGTGTCTGTTGCTCTGAGTTCAGTGGCCCCCCAAGGATGTCTCTGGATATGATGTCCACAGGGGAGCAGACCAGGCAGGTGTCTGCTCAGGGCAGCAGGCCCAGGCTGAATTTTAATTTTTAATATTTTAATTTTGTGGGCAAAATTTTTTGTTGACTGATTTTATAATCCATATAACTAAGTGAGTCTTCTTGTATTTTCTGGAGCAATCTGTAACCTTCATCATGGCAGAATCCTTTATGTTTCTTTAAACATTTTTTCTAAAACATCTTCATCAGAATCAACTAAAAAGTGTCATACATGTAATGATAAATGATAAATTGAGGAAATTTCTTACAAATTATTTCTAATGGTTGTTGCGTAAAATATTGACAGAAAGTTGGACTGTTTAGCATTCCCTGTGGAGGTCCATCCCAATGGTACCTTTTTATTGGAATATGTTGTTCAGAGAGGGTACCAAGAAAACCTTTCCCTACCTTGCTCATGTAAGGGTATTGTGAGAAAAGCAATCTTTCAAGTCCATTATTATCATAGGCCATGATCTAAATAACAAAGAAGATAAAGAAAGTCTAGGCTCTAAAGGACACATTGATTGAATTACTCTCTTTACTGCTCTTAAATTGGTTATCATCCTCCATTTTCCTGATTTCACTTTTTACAACAATCACAGGAATTCCATGGGCTGGTAGATTCTTCTATATATTGTGCCTCCATCTGCTCTTGCACCTGTTGTTCAAGTGCCTGCAATTTTTCTGGTATTATGGGCCATGGCTTTTGCCACACAGGTCTGTTTGATAACCATTTTAATGGCAAGACTGTTGGTATGTCAGCAATGGCCCTTTTATACATTCAGAAACTCAACCCTGATGGTGTCCTGTGCTTGGACAACGGGCACAGCTTGTGACTGTTCTCAGTCAACAATATCAATACCTTCTCTAGGAACATCTAACATATCACCTGTAATATCCTCATTTGCTGCCTCTGGAACTACAGCAATATTAATTTGAGTACTCCATTGTTGTAAAGATCCCTTCCCCATAAATTTATGGGTATGTCAGCCACATAAGGTCTCAATTTCCCTGTTTGTCCTTCTGGTCCCACACAGTTAATCTATCACACACTTTGTCCTATTCATGATAATTTATGAATTCCTATAGACTGTGAATAAACTTTCTAAGGTACCCAATCTGCATTCCAAAATTTTTGGTAAAGTAAATTAACATCAGCTCCTGTATCCACCAAACTTTCTATTTCAACCATTCATTTGGGTCTTTGATCATTAACCACTTTGCCGGAATACACATTTTCCTGTACTCCCCAAAGCCCCTGTTCATTCTACTGGAGCAGCCTTGCCCTTTATGCAAGGAAACAATAACAGTTGAACAATTGTATCTTTTGCATTAATTTGCATCTCCTTTTGCACATTAAACATAATTTTAATTTCTTCCTTGCTTTCCCCATCTACTATACCTGGATGCACAATAAATTGTTAAAAAGTTATTCCACTTTTTCCCAAGATTATTCCTATTGTCCCTAAAGGTAAAGGATCATAAACATCAGTGATTAACTTGTAACATTCAACTTTAGGAGATAATGTAAGAGGTAGATCTGTGGCCAGATCCAAAGCTGCACTTTTTTCTGTAGTATATACAAGGTCAGAAATACTTAGTTATTTTACTTAGAAATACTTAGATTTTTTTTTTTGTCCGTTTGGTTCATCCTGGCTGACAAAAAGAAGATGACTCCTATTGTTTGCTACAGAGCCCCAAGGATACAGGCCTCTCTGTTCATTTCCCGATGGCAAGATGTTCATTACCTTGTTTGTCTCTCTTGGACCTACAATCCTTAGACCAATGTTTGCCCTTTCCACAGCTGCTATACTATCTTGAAAGCCTTTCTGTTTCATCGTAGCCAGAACCTGCTTATTCTCTTCTATGAATACCATATTCTCCAGAGTCAATGAGCCTCCTATTTTGAGCTTCGAAACTTGTTGCCTTCCAGTTTCTTTACAAATGGACAAATTCACCACAATTAAAGTTTCAGGCATTTTGATTCCTGATCCTTCTAGTCATGGCTTTCCCTATGATACCTGTAGTCTTTTTATCCATTCATCCATCAGGGTTCCTCATGCTTTCAATGGCCTAATTGCTCTCTTAAATTCAGTATTTGCATTTTCAAATGACATAATCTTTATCAATGAATGTCTGATTTCAGAGTCTGACACGGATATATTTACAGCTGAACCCAATTTCTGCAAGAAACTATAAAATAGTTCTGCATGATGCCATACTACCTGAGTAAATAAGGTATATCTCCCCCCCCCACCCATTTCTCAATCATATCCCAAGCTCTTAAAGCTGAAACATAACATTGCTCAATTATGATGCCATGAGTTCAAATTTGTCTTGTAGGTCAGAATAATGCCCTTCACCAGAGAGTTGGCCTTTAGCAACATTTATCCCCTTACTATATTATGTTGTTCTATTTTCTTGGATTCATGAGCCCACCAGAACAACCATTGTAATTGTCAGTAGTACAACTGACACCAATTCCTTCCAATACTGGGGAATAACTCAAAGCTGTGTAGACTAATTATTTTGCATTTATTTAATGAATGGACAATGCAAGCCATACAATACAAAAGCCTCCTTAAAATGCTTTATATCTCACGTTTCTATTGGATTCCATGTCAACTCATTATAAGAAAGACCACCATTGTTGTTAGCAGGCATATGCTACACAAAGGGTGGGAAAACTAAAGGTGCTTAAATAGCACCAGGCAAATCCTCTGGTAGTGCACTTGGCTGAATACTAACTCTTTGTCCCTTTACCGTCTCCTGCTCTTCCTCACCCCTTGTCTCACACTGATGCTCTAGTCACCTAGCAATGAAAGTGTGTGGAGGAGGATGTGGATTTTCTAGACTACCTTGCTTCCCTCTTCCATCATGCAATAATTTCCTGGTCTCAGAAACTTAACCTGAATCCCTTTGCTCTCTCTCCTCCCACTGGTTTCTTTTCACATGAGTCAGTGAAAGCAGCCAGAATCAGATGGAATACATAAGCATAAGCAGTTCTTTGGTAGATCTCTCTCTACAAAGTGAAGACCAGTGAAGACTGGGGAAGTAGCTAAGCATTGCATGGCATAGAAATGCAAGAGTTTCCTCTCATTGTTTGTTTAGTTCCATTTATATTCATTCCAAACATCACATACCTTCTCAAGTATCTGGTTTTGCAAAACATCACATGCCTGCTCGCAAGACAGCTTCCAGGAAAAGCATCATAAGATACAACTGAGTTGTTAAAGAAGTCAGAAATTTCTACTTCACCATTGCCTCACATATTTGAATTCTTAGTCATCAAAGAGTAGAAGCATTTAGAAGGATTAAGAGATGTGGCCTTGTTAGGGTAGGCATGACCTTCTTGGAGGAAAGATGTCACTGGAGATGGGTTTTGAGTTTTCAGAAGGCCTAAGTCAGTGGCCCTATATTTTTCTGTTACCTCTGACTTTGGATGTAGAAATTTTAGCTGCTTGTCCAGTACCATTCTGTCTTTGGACTGCCATGTTCCCTGCCATGATGAAAAACTAAACCCCTGAAACTATGAGCAAGGCTCAGTTAAATGCTTTCTTTTTTATAAGAGTGGCCATTGTCATGGTGTCTCTTCACAGCAATAGAATATTGACTAAGACTCTGACTGTTGCTTACTTAAATCTATGTCTTGTCTAAACACCAAGCATCATTTCTTCTTTTTGGTAGACTTTCAGCTTTCTCATCTTCATGATGAAGTTGAACTAGTTTTTAAAAAAGTCATTCTTCTGTAAGCACTTTATAATCTAAGGATTCAACCAAATTGTGCACACCTTTTTTCTTCTTCGGTTTTAGGCTCTTCCTCCTTCCTTTCTTCTTATTCCTTTTCTTTCTTTAATTTGTTGGTATGGTAAGGCTTGATAAATGAGATCTTATGTTCAAAAACCTTGGTTATTTGAAAAGATAACCTTGGAGTGTATTGTTTCTAAAAGTTGCTGGTACTCTACAAAGAAAAAGATGATTCTCACTTCAACAAAGCAGCAACATTACAGATTGCAGCTATCATCACTAATTAGCTACCCCAGATGGAGAACTGCCCCACCCCAAACAGACGGCTGGCCAGCTTCCTACAGATAACTGAGACATAAATAACTCACTCCACTCTTTCCATAACAACATGCCATCTTGCCTCACTTGTAAGAGATGTACAATTGGTTCACTTCAGAACTGGGGCACAGAGACATGCTTCATAATTAAGTTTAATATAATTTTCTAGCTGTAAGAATTATAAATGCAATTATAGAATATTTAGCTACCATAAAACAGAAACAAGTAAATGTTTATAGCTCTAACATATACCAACAAAATACTATTGTAAGTCTAGATTTTTATCTTGATATATGTATGTATTATAAAAGTTGATCATCTCATATTTTCATCCTGTTTACTTAATGTTATCATAGAATATTTTCTTTAAAACATTCAACTGAGGTATGACTGGCATATAAAAGTAGCATGTATGTAATATCTACAACTTCATGAGTTTGGAGGTAAAGTAACACTGGGACATAAACACCATTCTGTATCAGTTACTTTCCTGTTGCTGTGATAAAACACCATAACAAAGATAACTTCAAGAAAAAAATATTTACTGAACTTATTATTCCAAAGGAACAAGAGTCTATCAGGTTTGGGGAACTTGGCAGCAAGCATCAGAGAGCTAGCACAGAAGTGGAAACCGTAGCTGAGAGCTCACATCTTAAACTGAAAACGTAACGTGGACAAAGTAAACTAGGAGTAGGTGAGGGTTTTTACTCTTAAAGCCTCCCTTCAGCAACATAATTCCTCCAACTAGGACCAAACGCCTAAGCTTTTCCAAAAGCGCCCCAAACTAGATCCCTTGTATTCAAATGCCTGAACTTGGAGTGGAGGGCATCTCATTCAAACCACCACAGTCCTGAATGCTATAAACATATCTACCACATTTCAATGTTTGTCTCATTTTCTTATTTACTACTTGCTTTTATGATAAGAACATTTAACATAGTATCAATATTGTTTGGTAAGTTTTCTCATCATTTCTCACCAAATGCCTGTCATAAGCAACTTTTATTTTTGTTCGTGGTCAGAGATCTTAGCACATAGCCATTGGCTCCATGACCTGAGAACTTGTTGGGGGATGAGAAAGAGCATCATGGTGGAAATTGTATGTGGTGGTCAATCCTGATTCGCTCAAGGCAGGCAGGAAGCACAGAGAACCGAGGTACTTGAGACAGACATTCACTCCACAGGTCTACTCCCCATGCTTCCTTGAGTGAGGCCTCACCTTCTCAGTGTCCATATCCTTCCTATGTATTACCACCAGCTGAGAATCTATCCACTTTATTTTGCATAAGCATGATTTTGTTCCTTTTGACTAAGATTTCTCAGTTCCTTACCCTCCAGACATTTAACCCACCATTTTCCTTTCTATATTTGAGAATTTGACTATCTTAAATTGGTTACTGTAAGTGGCTCTTGTAATGTTTGAATTTTCATGTCTATCTTGTTTCACTTAACATAATGTCTGCTGAGTTTACTCATAGTTTCAAGTCATCAGTACCAGTATTTCTTCTCTGTAACCATAAATTCTGTTATGTGCACCCTACATACATTTAATTATTCACACAGCTATTGCACTAAATTTTGTTTCCTGATTTTATCCTTTCATGTTTTGAATAATTTTGTGAACATGGGCATCTAGCTACCTTTTAAAATTTTTGATTTCAACTTCTTTATCAGGTATCCAGAGGTTAAAGTATTGACTCATACAGTGGTTCTAGTTTTAATTTTCTGATGTAGTAGCATTTCATTTAATTCTCATCGAAGTACACAAGGATTCCCACTTTTCCACGTCCACACAAACATCTGATGCTTGGCTTTTGTTTTGGTAATAGGCATGAGATAATATTTCATTATAGTTTGATTTACATTTCCCAGACAACTAATAATATGGAGGTACTTTTTGTATTAATAATATAACACCACTTGGCTATACAAGAGTCCTTTTTTTCATTTATAGTGTTTTCTTGAGGAAATGTGTATTCTGTTTCTTTTTCATGTTTAAATTGGGCTGTTTTGGAGTTTACTGTTTGGTTCCTTGGTTTGCTACAAATTTTGCTAGGAATCCCTTTCCTGTTTTGGACATCAGCCACATATCCTCGTTATGATGTGCTAACATTTTTTTCCATTCTTATATTTACTTTGGTGATCATGTTCTGTGCTCAGTGGGGGCTGTTTAGTTTGATATAATTCCTACTTTTCTGTTTTTTACGTCTGTGTGCTTGTTATAGCAAAGAAACCTTAACCAAGACCTATGCCATAAAGTTTTTCATGATGTTTTCCTCCAGGCACATAAGGTCTTAGATTTCAGTCTTTCATTAATTTTCAGAGAGAGAGAGAGTGTGTGTATGTGTGTGTGCACGCACATGCACGTGTGTGTTTGTGTGTAATGAGAATTGTAAATTAAACTAAATTGAATCATTTTGTGAATTTCTTTTTTCCAACTATAATTATAATTCATATTCCTTCACTATTTGTCTTACTGGCAATAATCACCATCCAATTAGTTGTATAATTCTAATTAACTACCACCAGCTTTTGACAGTTGTTCATCATTTTAAGCAGTATTGTGGATATCATCCTTATATTAATCTCAGTGTTCATTCCCAAATAATTCCCTGAGATACTCACAGTTCTAAGACAAAGAACAGGCTATTCTTACCAGTAAAAGCACATTTTAAAAAATTCAGGATACTCTGTATTATCTTGGTCTATGAATGTGAAAGTTCTATTTACATGTTGGTTAGTTCCATATGTTTTTTTCTTTAAATTAATAAGGCTGAGATAACTCAATGGCTAAACATGCTTCCTACACAATCCTAGAGCCCTGAATTTTATTCCTAGAATCCACATAAGTGTAGGAGAGACCAAAGTCCGTAACTTCTCCTCTTTCCTCCATATATACAACGTCACATATATCACTTACACAAGCAATCATAATGTATAGTTTTTAACTTAATAATAAACACACATTATTATTATTAATCTTTAATTTATTTTATAGTCTAGTCTTTATTCCTCTCCTGGTCTGCCCTCCTACAGTTCCTCAGGTCATTCTTCCTACCCTGTCTCCAAGAAGATGTCCGCATTCCACACCCCTTACCCCACCCCACCAAAACCCCTACACCCAAACTCACCTCACCACACCCAGCTATGTAAGGCCTCCCCACTCCCTGGGACCTCAAGTAATTTGAGGATTAGGTGCATCTTTTCTTACTGAGGTGAGACCAGGCAGTTTTCTGTTATATACATGTCGAAGTTGTCATACCAGCCAGTGTATGTTGCCTGGTTATTGGTTCAGTGTCTGAGA
Source organism: Arvicanthis niloticus (assembly GCF_011762505.2). Taxonomy (NCBI): domain Eukaryota; kingdom Metazoa; phylum Chordata; class Mammalia; order Rodentia; family Muridae; genus Arvicanthis; species Arvicanthis niloticus. Next base: position 79,720,194 of record NC_047659.1, read on the forward strand.
GATGTCAGGGGTCCACCCTAACTGTAACCATAACCGTAACCCTAACCTTAACCCTCTAACCCCCTAACCCCCAACCCCCTAACCCTAGTCATAACCCTAACCCTAACCCTAATCCTGGTCTTCCTATTGGGTCACCCTCCTTCTCAACTTCTTCCAGCTTTTCTGAATTCAACCATAGGGGTCTCCAACTTCAGTCCATTGGTTGAATGTAAGTATCTGCGTCTCAGTCAGCTGCTTGTTGGGCCTCTCCAAGAGCAGCCATACTGGGCTCCTGTCTGTGAGTGCATCATAGCATCAGTAATAGTGTCAGGCCTCCAGTGACTGGCCCAAATTATGATCTATCTAAGAACAATTTTTACTCATCAGGTTGAATTTGATAATACAAATACTGGCTTTTAAAATCATACCATAAAATTTCTATCATTTATTTTAAAAGTGCTTATTTTATTATAATTATTTTGCAGAACTGTGTGTCCCTTTAAAGCACTTACTAGCCTGGAGTTCACTATATAAATAAAACTAGCCTCACTCACATATACCCTCCTGCCACTGCTTCACAAGTGTAAGAACTAAGGGATACTTCACCATACCTGGCACTTTTTGTCTTTTTTATTTATCTTTATACAAAGAATGATGACTATGTTTAATACATTACAAATATTGTTTTATGGCTCATTACTTATTTAACTACTCTAAATTTTTACAGGAAAGTTTCTACAACGGAAATTCCTGGACACAATGATGGAACCAAGATCACTATGATTTTAGTGATCGTAGAATAACTTCCATGCTTTAATTTGCTTGTGAATGAAATGATAGTTATAAAATTATGTACTTCATATGATGCATATGATTTTAAAGATTAAATAATGTGACACATGAACATCACTTAGTACAAATTCCAAAGATCATGATACTCAATAATTATGAGAAAAGGTCTGTGTTAGACATCAAGATTCTACGTGGCAGTGGTTCTCAACCTTCCGAATGCTGCAACATTTTAACAGAAGTTCCCATGTTGTGGTGATCCCCAACCATACAGTTCTTGCTACTTCATAACTGTAATCTCGCTACTGCTATGAATCTTAAAGTAAATATCTCATATGCAGGATATCTGACATATGACCCCCAAGGGGATTATGACCCATAGATTGGAAAACACTACTATATGGGATACAAAAAATTCACCTTCCAGTCTTCTGGAGGATGGAAGATCCTTGTTGGTGGGAAGTGGAGCATCTAACTCATAGACATGGCCTCTTTAATTCTGATGTCTAAGTGCAAAGATGAAGCACAGAGCATGTGTGATGATGCACAAAGGCCTTCCTGCATAAGAGGCAGATGGGCAGTGCAGTGAGGATAAATCTACATTTCCCTTGACTTCCATGGGCTGCCAATTGTTGAGGCTTAATCATTTAGCATGTTTTATTATGAAATATGTTGGCCCTAAGTAGAGAGGCAACCAGCCAATATTTGAACATTATTGTGACAATAAAAAGGGAAATTGATTAGAAATGATATAATAAATGGTCTAAACATCAGTTCTAGCCGATCAGAGCCATCAATGCAGATATCCAGTCAACAGCAGGCCAATTCTGTAAATGAGGGAATTAACCCAGCTCAGAACATGTTACCCAGAATGACATTTGTATTTCATAAGCCTTTCAAATTATCCAGAGATGATAATGATGCATCAGTAGAAATGCTTTTAAAATCCCATAAAGTCTGAATTGTTTTAATCAGGGTCAGAAATGAGATCACAAAAATGGTCAGAACAGATGACTTGTTAGAAAGAATAAAGGCTAATTTATTCCTAGGACTGCCTGTTGGTACTTGAAATTTGATTTAGTGGCAGTGGTTATTATATTTAGACAGAGACTGGATCTAAGAAACTCATAGTGCTATTAATGTGAGTTTATACTACTATTCCATAAGAAACATATATAAGGTAATGTTCCCTGGTTAAGGCAGTGAGAATGTATAGAGATAAGCAAATTAGGGCCATTCATGTTTTATTTTTTTCTTTTTAAAAATTTATTCTTTAATCATTTTTTACAGTCCAGACTTTATTCCCCTACTGTTCCACCTTCCAACTGTTCCACATCCCACACCTCCTGCCCCCATCACCAAGAGAATCTTTCCCCCTGATCTCTGGGGCTCCAAGTCTCTCAATGGTTAGGTGAATCTTCTCTGATTTGAGTCCAGACCCCACAGTCCTCTGTTGTATATGTGTCTGGAGCCTCATATCAGTTAGTGTATGCTGCCTGGTTGATGGCTGAGTGTCTGTGAGATCCCCATTTATAAGCAAGATAATGTACAAGACCATTGCCTCTTTGAACTGTAGTTAGTTCACAATTTGTCATTCGTGTTCACTACCACAATAACAATAAGTAAATTAACTTAGCATTTCATTCTACAACTTTATCTATTAATAGTGGTTTGACAATAAAGATATAGTTCGACTATATCTTTATTTAAGACAGCACATTGAAGGAAACATTTCCAAGTTGGTTAGGATGTAAATACCATGTGAGAAGATTAGCTAGCTAATTTTTACAGTGTAAGAGATCATCAATTCTCTTAATATTGAAGGAGATCATAAGCTTCATGAAAACAAGAGTTAGCAAATTAGAATGTGAGAACTGCAGAGATGTTTCAGTGATTCAGAGTATATACATCTCTTAAAAGGACCTGAGTCTGCTTCCCAGAACCCATGCTGCACAACTTAAAGCTGCTTGGTTATTTCAGCTCCAGAGGGATATAATGCCCTCTTCTGGACTCTACGGGCACCAAGACACATATGCACATATTTACCCACAGACACAAATTCACACACACACACACACACACACACACACACACACACACACACACTAAATGCCAATAATGCAATAAGAAAAGTTATAAAATATAAATGATAATTCTCATCTAAAATGATAAATCATCTCATTATTAACAAATTTAATTAAATAAATTTTAATTTTGTTGATCAAACTTGGTAGCATTTACAAGCATGAAATAGCTACATTTGGTAAGACTATGAAAAAATATAAATTAGAGAACATAAAATATTTGAAGAGGGGCACACATATTGAAATATCAAAATGAGACTGGGAAGATGAATTAATGGATAAAAGAACTTGGTGTGGAAATATGAAGACCTGAGTTAGTCTTCCTAGAAACCTATATAAAGTTTGGCATTACATGGTTCCAGTGTTTCTACAGAGAAATGAGAAACAGAAACAAAAGAATGACCTGGAAAAACATTAAGAGTCTGTGTATCATACAAAGTGAAAGTCAAGAGTAGATACTCAAGGTTTTCTTCTAAACTGCACAGTATGCTGTGGCATACATGCAGGTGCATTAGTATGTAAACACACACAGGTAAGTATCATGCATACATTAATTATGAGAGGGAGGGAGGGAGAGAGAGAGAGAGAGAGAGAGAGAGAGAGAGAGAGAGAGAGAGAGAGAGAGAAGCTCAAAATATACTGAGAAGTTTCATTTCTGGATAGTTTTATACTGTTTAAAATGGGTACCCAGATACAGAGATAAAACCCAGCTGTAATTAATTTATTTATGAGATATAAAGATTACCAGGAGTAAAATGAAGATGTGTCACAGGAAAACATGCTTAGTAAAGTGCACATTAGATACTGGCTATAGTGGTTTATTGAGCCTGATTCCTAGGGAAAGCCATGGAGCTGATGTAAATAAGCACTTCAGAATCATCCCACCTACTGCAGAAGGAGTTGAGTATTTTAACTTCAATTTTTAGAGTTACTTGTTGAAAGCTGCTAGGGAGCATGCCATTTACTTGAACTTCTAAACCCTGCTGGGTAGGAAAAAAACAAAGCAACAAAACAAAACAATAGATATACAGGATCAAAATACTGACATTAAAAATAAGTATTCAAGCTAAAATAATATTGTGGATTTTTAAGAAAACAGTAAAACAAGTTACAACCCTGTATATCTTTATACTGCTATCTGTCTATCTATCTATCTGTCTGTCTGTCTGTCTGTCTGTCTGTCTGTCTATCTATCTATCTATCTGTCATTTATCATCTTTCCTTGTATCTATTTATCTATCTATCATCTATTCAAATCTGTTATAGCATTTTCTATGTTAAAAACAGTGTAGATGTCAGTTTAAAGACCCATAAACATGATAATTTTGTATTCAATGAATTTAATTTGTAAATAATATAAATTATGAAAGTATTATTGACATGTCTGAGGGATATAATCATATTTTAAACTAGTAGTTTAGCATGGAATTGTAATTTATTACAAAATTAGGCTTTTATTAAAAACCACATAAAATACAGAAAATGTTGCCAGTAACTCCACTTGGTTGGTAAGATAATAAATGTTCCTTTCCTCTTCCTTATCCTCTTGTCCACCTCCCCTCATTTCCTTTTCTTCTGTTTTCTTTTTCTGCCCCTTTATTTAACTTTTTTTCTACTTTTTCTTCTAATCATTCATTGTTTTTCTACTCAGTCTTCCCACTGTAAATATGTTTTGTTTGTACAATAGAATTTAGTGTGTTATAAATATCAAAATGTGTCACAAGCAAATTAAAAGAACTTAAAAACCTTCACTGAGTCTAAAAAATTAGTTTTAAGTGAATTAATTACTGTTTCATTTTTTGAACTCAGCCAAGATTATTTTTGTGAACATAATATGTTTTGTTCCCTTGCAATTCAAATGGTCATGCTTGTCAATTAACAGAGTGATATGTAAAAATAGGCTGACTTTCAGCATGTGGTCTTCAAATATCATTTTCATTTAATTTATTATGTTGGCAATACAGAAATTGAATTCTAATTAGGAATGTTCAAATCAAGCACAGATAATTGTATTTTTTTAAAAAAATAACCATTTAACTTGGACTTTCTAAAATAAAGTAACACTGAGAAATAAAAATGCATCAGTGTAACCAAGAAAGATATGCTCATGGAAGCTAATATAAATATAACCAAATGTTGGTACCTATATTTATTTTTGAGTAAAGTCCTTTATACACAAAAGGTCTACAAAGATAGTTATCCAATAAAGTAGTAGAGAACTTGCGAAAAACAAAGCCATAAGTGTGATTAATTGACTGGAGAGATGGCTCCTGGGAGTTAAATTGTCGATTCTTTTTCTGCAGGAAGATTTTTCTCTTGGAAATAGAGTGGGAGATCATTGTTCTCTTCTCTTTTTTAAGAGCTCATCAATAATGCACTAGATCAAAATTTAGAACAGGCTGCATATAACGATTGACATATGGGGGTGAGGAAAATTAATTTGGTAGAAGAGAACAACCAGACATCTTCCCTTCAATATTCTTCCTACTTATGTGAAGGGATGGTTTGTGAGGTGGTGGGGAGGGGCAAGATGCATTTTTTTTAAGTTGAGCTTAATTGAAACCTCATAAAGAGGATATGTGATTTAAATGGACTTTTATCATTTTCTCTGTATCATGGGAGCTGATCCAGTGTTCTATCCTACTCACTAGCTCTGTGGTTTTTCTCAAACCCACCACTCTTACAGACTTCCTTTTTAAAGCAGGTTCCTCATTTCATTACGGTCCATTCTAGTGAGCCCTACTTTTCCAGTTTCCTTACTGAAATCTTTCATGCTACCAGCAGGTTAGTCATCAAAGTTTTCATCATCATTCCATAGTTGTGCTACCTTCCCAGATTTCATTCTGTTTTGAAATTGTATCCATTCTCTGTAGACCCTTTTCACAGACTAAGGCTAAGTCCTAAGATAATGTTTATAAACATGCTGGAGGCAGGATGCTGTGAGTATGAAAGGCCATATAGTACAAAATGATCAATGATCACTCGAGAGTTACATAAATCTGGACCTTTGAGGAAACACTTCTATGTGTCACAGACTTTCTTCATTTCAAATTAAAATTTGTTGTAAGATCAGATTAACCCAAAATAATTTTTGTTACTAATAATACCATAGGAATAAAAAGCTTAGATTTTATTACAAATCCATTTTCAATAACTTCAGAAGATGGGGTAATGAAGAGACCCATTCATTAATTCAGCCAATATCTACTGCTCTTAGTTTCTTCAGTACTTGTGTTGGTAATTAACAGGCTGTTAAGTGAGGCTAAGTTTATTACATTTTTAAAGCTCCTTTGTTGATATTTTACCTTTTAAAATTGGAACCAGTAAATGGACCGGTCAAGGACATGTGAAAAACACTAAAATAATTTCTGTTTACAGAGAACATATAAAGCATATTTAATGCTCTGGCTTTATAGTTATAAACATACATGTTCTTCAGCCCTCTAGGGGGAAAATCGCTCATCTGTTACCTTCTATCCAGCTCATAGATATCTTGCAAAGATAATTTGCACAGGTAAATCTTTTATTTTCTGATTAGCTTTAGTCCTCACATTGTGAATTTTATAGCATCTCACAGACTATTTATGACATTTATTAGAATGCTTAATTATATAGATATAATTTCAAAGCTTGACTAAGAGAATACCTTATACTTTACTGAGTTCTTCATACATTGCTTAGAGTAAGGATACTTTCCATGGATATTTGTAGGCTGGATGAATTAATGAATGGATATATATATATATATATATATATATATATATATATATATATATTGAAAGGAATTGTGAAAGTAAGACTAAAGTCTGTCATGATGGGAAGACCTGAGCTGGCTGTGCATACTATATCTGTAGTCAGGAAGCAGAGAGGGATGAATGTGGTACTCAGATGACTGCCTTGATTGTTTTCTGTTAATTCAATCCAGAAATCCAGCTCATAGGACACCGACACTCATATCCCTTCTGTTAAACTTCTCCAGAAATGCCCAGAGTTGTGTACATTAGGTAATTCCAAATCCAATCACACTGACACTGAAGATTAGCCACCAAGGCTGTTAGCTAACAAGACTGTTTCATGTTTATTTATTTTTACTGAAAATAGAACCTTCTCTCATACAATACATACCAACCACAGATTCCCTTTCCTCCAAACTTCCCAGACCACCCCCCGTCTCTCCTCTCTCTCAGATCCCCCACTTAATTTCCTTTCACAAAAAAGCAGGCCTCTAACAAATAACAACCAAATATGGCAAAGCAAAATACAAGACAAAGCAAATCCCTCATACTGAAACTAGACAAGGCAAACTAACAGGAGGAAGCACCCCAAGATCAGGCAAAGGAGTCAGAGACACAGCTGCTCCTACTGTTAGGAGTCCCATAGAAACATGAAGATAACAGCTACTATATATATGTGTGTGTGTGTATGTGTGTGTGTGTGCACATACATACATATATACACAGAGAACTTTGTACTTTTAGTCTCTGTGAAGCCATGTGAGTCCTGCTTAGTTAATTTAGTGGACCATGTTCTCCTGGTGTCCTCCATTCCCTATGACTCTTTCCATTTTTTCAGGGGATTCTCTCTCTCTGTGTCTCTCTGTCTCTCTCTGTGTGTGTCTCTCTCTGTCTCTCCCTCTGTCTCTTCTCTGTTTCTCTGTTTCTTTCTCTGTCTCTCTCTGTCTCTCTATCTGTCTCTCTTTCTGTCTCCCTCTCTCTCTGAATAATGTCTAGGTGTAAGTCTTTGTGCCTACTCCCTTCTGTTGCTGTAGGAGGTCTGATGATGACTGGACAAGGCAAACATCTATGAGTATAGCAGAATATCACCAGAAATCATTTCATTGTGGTTTTTTTTTCCATTCATGCTTGGTTCTACCATAGGTCTCAGAGCTATCTATCTCCTGTTTATGGCCACCCAAGCAATGTAGGACATAGGCTCTTTTTTGTGGCATGGGCTTCAACTTAACAAACAATGGTTGACCACTCCACCAGTGTTATATCACTATTGTCCCAGCACATCTTGCAGGACATATAGTGGTATTTCAAATGAAACACATATATTTGAAAATTCAGATATGATGATATAATACCCACAAATTAAAAAAATGTGGGATGTTTATTATTCTCTGTCTAGGTTATCTCACTCAGAATGTTTGTTTCTAATTCCTTACATTTACCTGTGACTTTCACAACTGAATTCTTCTTACCAGCTGAATAATATTTCATTATATAAATATTCAACATTTTCATTATTCATTAATCTTTTGGTAGACATCTATGTTGTTTCTGTTTTATGACTTTTCTGAATATAGCAGCAATAAACAAGGATGACACGTATCTCTACAGTAGGGTACAAGATTCTTTGGTACAAACCCAAGAGTAATATAGCTGGATTATGAGTCTCTGTGCTAATTTCCATCTATTTTAAGAGATATCTTCTCAGATGAGGGTTGAATGATATTCTGATCTATGGGTACTGTCATTAGGAATAATTTTATTGCCATGTCCCTTTAGCAGAATAATAATAGTAATACCAATACTAATAGTATAGCTTATATATCTCAGATTCTTAGCCTATTTAGCAGTGTTAGGTATGGGTTCCATCTCATGGAGTAGGATTTAAATTCAATAAAATAGATCATAAAATATATTTTGATTATTTTCTTTTTCCTCCCCTAAGTCATCCCAAATTTTCCTTGCCTCTCTACTAAATTTCACATTCTTGCTTATTCTTTTTAAAATACATTTTATTGAATATTTTCTCTATTTACATTTCAAATGTTATCCCCTTTTCCAGTTTCTCCCTGGAAACTCCCATCTCTCCCTGCTCCCCCCCCCCACACCCACACTCTCGCTCCTTCCTACCCTGACATTCCCTTACAATGGGGCATTGAGCCTTCACAGGACCAAAGGCTTTTCCTCCCAATGATGCCTGGAAAGGCCACCCTCTGCTACATATGCAGCTGGAGCCATGGGTCCCTCTATGTGTATTCTCTGGTTGGTGATTTAGTGCCTGGGAGCTCTGGGGGTGGGGGGGGTCTGGTTGGTTGATATTGTTGTTCTTCCTATGGAGTTGAAAACCCCTTCAGCTCCTTCAGTCCCTTCTCTAAGTCTTCCATTGGAGATCATGTGCTTAGTCTAATGGTTGGCTGTGAGCATCTGCCTCTGTATTTGTCAGGCTCTGGCAGAGCCTCTCACAAGACAGCGATAGCAGGCTCCTGTCAGCAAGCACTTCTTGGAATTCACAATAGTATCTGGGTTTGGTGACAAAATGGGATGGATCTCATTCTCAAAAAAATAGCCAAAGAAAAGAATCAAGAACACAAAATAAAACCTTAAAAGATGCAAACACCAAGGCATAACAACAAAGTGCACACACAATCATGGAATCATCCTGACCTGAGCATGAGACTGGCCCTTAGCCATAGTTGATATGCCCAGTGTCATTCCACTGGAGAAAACTAACTTTTATTTTCAGCTTTTTGAGGAATTTCTACATTAAAAGTAAAGAAGGCTCCTTTTTCTCTTCAGCTGTACTTTGCAAGACTTTTATAATCAGTATATAATAAAAGACTTATAATACAAGACTTATAATCAGTATACAATAAAACGTTTTTTGCCTATTAAAAATGCCTCTCTTCTATTAGACCACATGAAGACTGTATGCATTAACTCTTTGCTATTAAAATGTTCTCATTCACACATACTTATAACATATGACAGTCTCATTCTCATTTAAAATAAATCAGAATCCAGTTTTAGATATTCTTCCTTGTGCCAACTGTTTGACAATGCCATTGTCCTGTCCCAGTGTGACAAGTAGTATACCTTTCATGTATGAGAGTATAGTGACCCTCAGCACTGCCAGAATTAATGTATTCTTTGACATGTGTGCCTTTGTTGTTGTGTAATTTTAGTTGCCTATTTGAGCAGACATGCACTTTAAGTTATTTTTGGCCATAGTGTTTGAATTTACAATTCAGGAGACTTACTTTCTACTAATACAAATGACAAGCTCTGTGATATTTGCAGTGAGCAGTGGGTGCAACACTCTATTTTTAGCTCCATTTGTTCATCAAAATGATGCATTGCATTGGCTTAAGAACCTACCAGTGAAGCACACAGTCTGGGAAAACATACTCCAAGGAAACACGAGCTGCTTTTGTAAGAATTTACCACAAATCATCACTTGCAAAATCTTGGCTAGGTAAACTTACACATTATTGTCCAATATTGGAGAGAGGGTGAAATAACTCCCTAGAAAATAAGACTGTTGTTATCAGATCAATCTCTTTTTCTTTGCATGATAAGGACAACCATTCATGCGATTATTATCCTAGGTGCTTATCAGCTGGGTTTAGACAGTAGCAGGCTGTGGTTAAAGGTTATCACTCTGCAGGATATTTTTTAGTACTTAATTTACAACATTTCATTTTATAAAAGATAAGAAAATTGCTCCTCAAAACATATTTTCCCACCCAATCTACTCTAACTCAACACTTAAGTTACAAAGATTCTAGGATAGAACCAGGTGTATCTGCAAGACTTGGGAACTTGGAGATCATAGTGAGCTAATATGTATAAGTTGGTATACTATTATTACAATATTGAAGATAAATGTTGCACAAGATCTCAGTAAAGTGGAGCAAAAAGCAAAAGATGACACCTTTAGTGTGACAGCAGAAAAAGGCTGAAGCAACTGCTCTTGCATGAAACTACCATAGTTGATTACATCATAGTTTTTCAAATTATTCTGCATTTACTAAACTTTGCAAAAAAGGGATAGTGGATGGAATCAGACTATGCTGTGTTTTCCTTGGTACAATGCCAGAGCTCAGCATGGTGAAGGATGAAGGACTGCAGGTACCATTTCACGCTCAACTGGTTTTCATTGAGGACCAAGTTACATGTTGCAAGGGGAATCTGAGAAGAATAGAGCCTACTTCAGTACACCTTGATGGTAAAATTTCAGATGAAGAATCCAGCTTTATAGAAACAGGGGAATACACATAACTAAGAACAGATGTCCTGGATTTAAGAAACACAAGCTGAGGTGGCCATGGTATGTCTTAGTGATAAAGTCTAATGTGACTAGTATAGAACATAAAGTTCATGATTGGTGTATTACCGTACCTTAACTAAGCTCACAGAAGTCTGAAATAGATTATGGTAGAAAGAGATGCATGCATTGTTACAGAACAACCAACACCAAGAAAATTAATTTTAAAATATTGATAAAATCAATAAAATGTTGAAAATGTTAAATTAAAAGAATAGGATCATCATAAAAGTAAGAAGCAACGAAGAAAAGGATATGATATGGATAAAGAGCAAAAGTAAGTTAACGTGTGTAATTCTATGTCAAAATCATATTAGATGACAATGAATGCAACAATCTAACCCAAAGTTAGAGAAGATAAAACATAAGACAAAAAAGAAAGAAAGAAAGAAAGAAAGAAAGAAAGAAAGAAAGAAAGAAAGAAAGAAAGAAAGAAAAAGGAAGGAAGGGAGGAAGGAAGAAAAAGAAAGGAAGGAAGAAAGAAAGGAATGGGAATTGGATTGTGGCATCTCTATGCATGCTGACAATGTGAACTAATAATAATAACTTCAATAAAAATAGTTGGGAACTTCAAAGTCTCATTTTCAATAATGGATGGTAAAATGAGTGAAGTTACTAAGAATTTGGAAAACTTGAACACTAATACACATAAATTTGTGATACAAGTATAAGAAAGCAAAATTATCTTTTATATTATAAGGATTAACATACATATACATATATTATAGATCTGTGTGTGTTATACACAAATCAAAGAAAAACTGTCGAATTTAAGAATTTCATGTCAACCATTATAAATATGCACAAGAAATTCAAAAGAATAATAATTAAGGCAGTCAATGAAAATTGGGTGGATCAGATAATAGATTTTTACTATGGTCTACTGAAGTTTTACAATGTTGCCAAGCTACTTCAACAGGTTGTGCTGGGGAACTTGGATATCCACACAACAAAGAATGGAGCTGTTCTCCTTATATTATACAACAAATGATTGTGAAAGGGTTGTCTACTGAAACCGACTGAGGAAATACATTTGTCCTAACAGAAAATGAGTAGTAAGATGAAGCCTATTTGAATGTAACATCCCTGATCTAGTTAACTTAGGGCCATACTCGCTGTCATCTGTCACTTTCCATCCTCTAAGGATGCTGTCAGATGTACTGTCATGCTCTCTTCTTAGTCGTGCTCATGTAGCACAAATTATTTTACTTTGGTAGTACAAAAGTGGTTCTTTCTTCATGTTAACATTTTTGACATGGAAGATTGAGTGTACTGAGAACTATGTTAGAGTCAAATAAAAAATGTAACACTTAAGGCAATGAAAGTGAAATCAGAAAGAGGGTATCAATTATTTTGTAGAACATTTAGAGCTTGGTGAAAGAATTAATTCGATTTGGTGACTAGACTCAGCATGACTATTTCTGAATGGGGCTTTAGATATATCAGGAAAATTAATTTTTAAATTTACTGTGAATTAACTATAAGTATATATATTATGGGGTACAAAGTAATTCTGTCATTTGTTAATATAATTTGGGGCAATTAGATCAAGTTAATTAGCATATCCATCACCTCAGTGCATATGAAAGTACCTCAAATACATGTCACTTTTGTGATGAGAACATTTGAAACTCAATCTAAGAAATTTGACATACTATTACCTAATATACTTACTGTCCTTTGCAATAGATCTCAGAAAAAGAAAGAACCTTTTTAATCTCTGGTGTAAGAGAAGGTTCATACCTTGTGAGCATTACCTCCTCATACTCCCAATCCCTTAGCCTCTGTATCCTGTTCTCATATGAGGAAATAATTTTATAAACACTTATTCAAATAAATGCTATGTCCTCTGGTAGCTCAGTTATCTCCTTTTGCATTAAAGTTTTGGATGACTACAAAAAAATGGGTTTTATTGTGACATTTCAAACATATGTATCATTATGTTTTGTTTTTATCAACCCCTTCATCCACTGCCCCCCTTGGTTCCATTTCCATAACACATCTATTCCATTACTTTATCCTCTAATGAGTTCTTCTATCCTTCCTTAGTGTCTTTCCTGTCTTCTCATTGTTCCCTTTGTATTTTCACATGGTATTTATATTCAGAATTTTCATGATATGGAACACTACGAGGTGGTTACATTGACAAGGTAAAATAATAGAACACCTTCAAATTCAGAATGCTGACATCTGAAGAACCCACCTATGCCACAATGTGCAAAATGCTTAGAGCTACATCTATATTTTCTGATAACTCACCTCTAAAAATAAGCATTCTATTATGTAATTATTTGAGTATTACCTTTCCATTTTTTCAAAATACAGAGGTTATGATAATGAAGTTTTCTATCAACAATTACCTATAAAACTATAATCATATCATGAGTCAATTTCAAAAACATTCTTTAGGTTTAGCAATTTATAAAATTCAAAAACAATACCGACTTTTTTCTTGTTATTAATATTTCAGAACCTCATAATGAAATGCCATATCTTTTCCTTAATATAATTTATAAGAATAAACTTAAAATAATTTCCAGACACACACAAATCTCTATAAAACAAGAAACCTAAAAACTTATCTAAACTTTAAGAAGAAAATTACATATCTGAGAGACTCGGCACATAGAGTAGATTATGAACTGGGGACCCACCTATTAGCGATAACTTATTTGCAATTGATACTCACTGGCAAAGAAAAAAAAATCATTATTTTCCAACAGAGACTCATTAGCTAAACTAACCACACTTCAGGGCAGGCACCATGCCAAGAAGTAATTGACAAACATAAAATGTACTTATGTTTTAGCTCTTTTGTCATTGTTTTTGTTGTTGGTACTGGCAGTGCCTACTACATTGTAAACCTGAGATGCAAATTTTCACAAGGCAGAGGGGGCGGGTGGGTGGGTGGGGAGCACCTTCATAAAGGCAGGGGGCTACAGATAGGGGATTTAACTGGGAAAGGGATAACATTTGAAATGTAAACAAATAACCAATAAAATGAAAAAATGCTATATATTTCTTTTCATTAGAAAGTCATATAGCTTTAAATTTACTGCCTGGGAACTCATCAACAGGAATCCTGTGTGCAGTATATATTGCATTCTATAACAATAGTACAATAGGTGTTTATTTTTTGATTGATTGTTTTATGTTGTTGGTTTTTTTGTTTTGTTTTTCTAAATTTAGGGCCATAATAAATAAACCAGTTGAAAAAAAATGGTAGAAACAGACTGAGCTCTTAAACATTATTCCTTTTGTAACTGCTGGCATATAAATTGTTTTAGCACAGTACAGACTTTATGTTTTCTGAAAGACACAGTTATTTTGCATAGCTCTCAGGAGTTGACATTCTAGATGGCTTTGCATTTAAATGTAGCTTTTCTGAGGGGGAAGACAACTGTCCCTGCAGTGTGAGTGATTGTCTTATTTCTTTGAAGATGATTTAATTTTTTTTTATTTAGCTAAATTTGATTTTCTTTCTCTATTCAAGTTTGAAATAAAAAGTTCTTAAACTTCCTATAAGTCTATATTTGCCTTTCATATTGCACATTAAGTTATGACAAGAAGAAAATATTTCTATGAAAGACATAAAGACAATACTCCTTTTGAAGAGACAACATATAATCAGCTAACAAATTACTATTTTAGATCTCTGCACAAAGACTGCATCAAACAAACTGAAGTCTCAATGGCTGGAGATGCAACTACCTGGTCAGGTACTTTGCTGTCATGCTCCAGGCCCAGGTATCATCTCTAGCACAACAGAAGTAAATACTACAATTTTGATCTTGTAAAGTCTTCACTGTTTCCTTCCTTCCTTCCTTCCTTCCTTCCTTCCTTCCTTCCTTCCTTCCTTCCTTCCTTCCTTCTTTTCTTCTTTCTTTCCCTCTCCCTTCCCACTCAACTCTGCTTAAATTTAACTGTGGGTTGTCTTTTCCTTAATATGTTACAAACTGACATTCAAGTGGCTAATTCAGATACAAATTGTGTTGGGTTTCCAATAGAATTATGGATGGATTATTTGCATCTATTGTATTGCTAGTTCCTCAACCTAGAACTGATCTTAATACTTACATGTAATTAAAATGGTATAAAAGCAAAAAGGAGGAAGGGAGATGGGATAGGGGATTTCTAGGGAGGGGAAATGGGGAAATGAGATGGCATATGAAATGTAAATGAATAAAATATCAAATAAAAAATATTTGGCTCACCCCATGAAAATAAAAGTCTTTCGAAAACAGATTTTCTCATATATGTATATATGCATGTGTTACAGAAATTCAAATGGAGTCACCATTTAATGTGGGATACAATTCTCCAACTAAAAATCCTATGTCACTAAGTAAAACTGCCAGTACTAGGAATGAGGAACATCTTGTTGACTCATTGACTAAATGTGTTCCATAGACCACTCCAAACATAAAGGCCTATAGGTGAAGTCACAACTCATGCCATTGAAAATGGAGAAATCAAGTTGATGCACTATTAGAAGATTCATGAGGACTGTCTGGACTTTTTGATGCTTTACATAGAGACTTGGCATTTTCCTGGAGGAGAATAGAAATCAATAGCATCCAGGTACAAGCCCTGTAATTTACAACAGAGACCTGCCTTCAATGTCTACTGATCCAATAGTAGCAAATGTTATGGAAACAGACAACTACTTTTTGATTAAATTTAAGGACTACTCTAGGAGATGGGATGTATAGCTATCACAGCCTAGGTGGCCTAGAAGCTGGTACTACATGCAACATAAGCTCTTGGGAAAACCTAACACTATTAGTCTCTTAAAATAACAAGCAAGCAAGCAAGCAAACACACACACACACACACACACACACACACACACACACACACAGAGCAATATAATGAATTTTAACAATATTTTGCTATAACCATAGAGTGCCACTCAACTCTTATCAGATAAGCTTCTTTTAGATTATAATTAACACATCGACCCACAACTGGAAAATGTTCAAGGAATGAGATACTTTAAAGCACTCAGTCCTAAGTTAGATGTCTTTATCAGACCCCTCCCCTTGAGGCTGAAGGAGCTATATGGAAAGTGGAAAGATTGGTAAGAACAAGAGGTGATTATTACATGGAAGTAATGTCTTCTAGACACAAATAGGACTGATACACATATGAACTCACTGAAGCTGTGACGGCATGAAAACTTGTACAAGTTCAAACCTTACAAATCGTCAAAAGGAAGAAGGGGAAGCAGACATGCAATCCTTTCAATAAACAAGAAGCAATATAAAATATACCTGCTGGACTAGGGATAATCAGTTATACCCAATGGAATGCCACTGTACTGGTATGTCGACCACACTCTAGGACATGCCACATATCTAGAAGTATTTGGCCAACACAAAACCACTGCCATGATTTGGGAGCTCTTTGGATTGTTTACAACTAATCCATGTCTTTTTAAATTAATTGGTATAATTAATTGAATATAGTGTCATAACGATTTAACAAAAACTGCCCAGACTTAACTAGAAACAAGTACTCTCACACAACTGCCCAGACTTAACTAGATATAACTATTCTCACACATTCTGTATTGCAGCTAGAGGATTCTGATTCTCTGTTACTCAATCTCCAAGGCCTCAGTTATCTTATGAATATGACTGCATTCTCATCTCCCCATCATTATCCACAAAGACTTAATAACTTAGACCCATAGACAGCTAAGGCTACTGCTTACTTATCCCACAACTACTCTCAGCCCTTTCCTTGTTAAAACTCAATGTCTAAGTTGTGAGCAGTGTTTCCAGAGATGTAAGTATTAGATGTAGAATCATTCAACGAGGAGGAAAAGGGTTGATGCAGCATGTCTGGGTTCAGAACTGTTACAAAACCTTTGGTTCTTGATGAGATGTCAGGACCACAGTGAAGTCCTTGGAACCTTCAGGATTCTGGACATATGAGATAATTAATGTTTAATGATTAAACTGATTCTCATTGGGCATTTTTATTATAAGCAATAGCTATAGAGCCTGTTATTAATTATATTATAATTAATATCTTACTATCTGTGCATCACAGGACCAAGCTTAAGGTCAAAGTTGTTTATATTTTTCTTGTTCTCCTCATGAACCACATACACACATAAACACACACACACCCTCCCGACATACACACATATGTAGCCTCTTGAGACACACACACACACAAACACACATACATATCATCTCCTGACACACCCCAAGGCACACACACACACACACACACACACCCCTTTTTGACCTACCCACACACATATCCTATACCTACACATACTCCAAACACCCAACCTCCTAACACACACACACACACACACACACACACACACACACACGTGTATGAGTGAGCGCCTGCACACTATAAACTCCTCAATAGAAAGAACTTATCTTAACAATTTCCCACACTAAAGGAATAAAGATCCAACCTATACTTTTTCCTTCCTTCTGCTTACTGACTTAAGCTGGAGTCACCATGTGCCCTTACATGATGCGGTATGACTGTTCCTCTTAAAATATAAGCAACAAACTCTTCATGTCATTTCTGTCACCTTGATAAAAGTCTTGGTCAATGTAGTGTCAATTTGCACAGTAGCCAATAGATTTAGCACTCTAAGTAAAAAGGATATAAGGAATCCAAATTGTGGAGATTATTCATATCTGTGTGGTTAGATTGAAAAGAAAGAGTGGAAGGAATATTTTGTTCACATTTCCCTAAGGAGATCTAAGATATTTTCCTAGCTCATTCTAGAGACTATTTTCTAGTCAGTATGTTTATGAAATCTTAAATATTGATGTTTCTCAGAATTCTTATAGTCTTCTCCTTAAAATAGATTTGTGGTGTTGAAGGGATGACTCAGCAACTAAGAGCACTGACTGTTCTTCCAGAAGATGAGGGTTCAGTTCCCAAGACACAGATGTCAGTGCACAACTGTCTATATTTCTATTTCCATGAAATCTGATGCTCTCCTTCAGCCTTCTTGAACACTGCATGCATGTCTTGCAGAGAAATACATGCAGGCAGATCATGCATATATATAAAATAAAATAACTTAAAAATTAAAACCAATTTGTTATAAAAGAATTTAAAAGATAAAAAAGAGATTCCTATTTATTTCCTAAGTATAGACTCTAGCAATTTAAGACTAGTCAGGATACACCTGGAAGAGGGCTACTGTGCATTCACAGGACCATTGAAGTTCATCCAAAGGTAAAGATATCATGGTTATGGAAAATAAAGCCAAAGGTCATAAATATATTGAAAAAATCAACTACAGAAAGATGATAAGGTATATTATATGGCTATAAATGCTTTTTGCAACTGAGATTTGAAGTATATAACAGTGTTTAAATACATCACAATCAGTATCAGGAAGGAGCATTCCAGTAATAGGAACAATATATGATAGACAAGAGAGTATGGATATGGTTGCATCCTTGTAAGAAAAGGACAAGTGGGAGAGGATACAGGAATATGATTATATCTATGTCATAATGAACTCAAACTTGGTTAATATATGAGTCTAATATCATCAATGGCATTTTTATAATCATTACATAAAGCAATGGCCTTTGGAATTCTGCAGGATTTTGTAATGGTTTTACATGTTTATAAATCATAGAAGTATATTAACTGATATATTTAGCCTGTCTATATTATGACTAAAATTGAAATATAGAAAAGTGTCCAAGGGATGTCAAGTGAAAAGAGCTAGTTGCTGAGCCATATGCAGAGTACTGATATATTTTAAACAAACAGTATATGTTTATATATGCACAGCGTTCTGCTAAAATGGTCTTGACAGGAAATTTTAAAGCTGAGTTCTGGGTGATTAGAGGACAATTTCAAATTGTTGAACATTTTTGTACCTATAGCAAAATGTATGACCATCACTGTACTGTAGAAGATGGGGATGGAAAAACAGCTGTCAAGATTAGCCTGTTACCCACATTAAGTCCAGGGTTTTTTTTTTTTTTATTTCATTTTAGAGCTTTAACAAATGTGAAAGGTTCTTGAGAATCTTTATAGGAGCTGAATGATTGAAACATCCTGCTGAGAGAGACCAGAGTTTGTCTTTGTAAACTTAAGAATCATTCATGGTGCTTGGCTTATTTACTATGAGCTATTTAGGATATAATATTCACTAAGTGAATTCTGCCCTTTGTATAGGGTAGACTTAGAGACCTACAGTTCCAGACTTTAGTAATCAATGGGTTTGAATTTACTTGTACTAGAAAGAGCATATGGAAGGTCTTATCCAAAGGCATGGCACCAATAAGATTACACACAGAAACAAAGAAGCTCCACAAATGTGAGGCCCAAGCTAAATTGAAGACAGTGAAGGCAGACTCTTGTGATGGGAGCTGCATCCAGCAATCCTGAAGAATATGCTTTAAATGTATATATTATGAGACATGCACTCAGACATCAGTGAGGGCCTAATGAAACTTCATCAACCATGCAATACTAATAATTTGGTTAGAAAAGTAACCAAGCTTTATTTACTATTGGAGTATTAGTGCTGAAAGATAAGAAGAAAATAAGAAAGTAGGAGAGAAGAGAGCTTTAACTACAGGACAGAGAGCATTGATCTGGGCTAGAATTTATAACATTGTGCTAAAGAACATCTTCATATAAACCTAAAAATATTATGTCTAAGATTAACTCTGAGATAATAATGTAACATAATATAAACCTGGGAAATAGGTTTACATTTAACCAGTATAGATAATACTTCTGTGTGAGTTTGTAGTTTTTTATTCTTGTACTTGCATGCACAACAAGGGTCAGATTAATGTTTAAGACAATAAATTCGTACAAACTAGAAGAAGAGAATATTGCCTGAAGGCAACTCAGGATAGACTCCCTATTGAGCAGATACATGTTATGAATTAAGAATGACTTTAAGACAAGTCCAGGGAAAGCAGAGAATGACTCACAATAAGAATAATATGAAAACTCATAATACTTTACTCACAACAAAGAATTATTAGTTGACCACATTATGCAGTAAATGTTACGAGTCAAAACATAGAATGTTCAAAATGTAGGTGAACACCCCTTAGCATCTTATTCCTAGCTCTTAGGAGACTATCTGGCAATTAGTATTCAATCAATACATATATCTTCATAAATATTCATTCACATAATTCTGAAGTTACAAAGGCCATCAAAACTGGACAAGCAGAACATGGAGATTATATTAGAAATATCATCACTATAGTTGTAGGAAGCATTAGTGTAACAAAGATAAGGTATAAAATACTTAGAGCTTAAAATAAAGGCGGGTACTTCAGAAAGAAATAAAAAAAAAAAAAAACCAAGTTTACATGAGCTTTGTTGCAAATACAGGAATTGTGGGCGGTTAAGACGCCATAACCAAATCTACTTCTAGAAGAAAGTTTATTTAGTAACATGGCTTCAGAGGGATAGAGTCTATGACAATCACAATGGGGAGCATAGCAGGCACAATGGGGAGCATAGCAGAACATAGCTGAGAGCTTCCATGTTGAGAATAACTATGAGGCAGAAAGTGAGCAAGATAACTGGGAATTGCTTGGGCTTTTGAAGAGACTTTCCTCCTCCAACAAGGACTCACTTTCTAATCCTTCATAAACAAACCCACCAACTGTGGATCAGGAATTCAAATACTATTAACCTATGTTGGCTCCTCTTATTCAAATCAACAAAGCAGTGTTTATAAATACATCAAAAAATCACCTTGGGAACAGATAGGAATTATACTACCGACAAGCACCACAATTTTAAGTTATATAAAATACCTTATATTAAGAAGACTGTTCTTGACTTTTCACTGTTTGAATTTGCTTGACGTTACTTTATTTGAAAAGCATGACAATAAAACTCATCAGATCATCGCAAGGCCAACTTTAAACCCTTTGTTAGTTTTCCTTTCTTTGAGCACTTACAATTGTAGTTTTTCCTGTTTACAAATTGTGAGTATGTCTTTTGAGAATTTATTTTAAAACACAGAGCCAGGCATAAAAAATTCTTTGATGACTATGAAGAACAGAGATCAGGAAAGCAAAATAACAACGTTGGCTGGAAGGCTAACCTAAGAATGAATTAGCCAATTGTTCCTTTCTTTCGAAACTAAATAATTAGCTTGAACTCTGGATATTTGAGCTGTAGAGTGGAACTAAGAGTTGTCAAAGGGATGGGGGATGAGAAGACCCTTTTTCCCATTTAGGAAGAATAAACCCATTGTGTAGTTTCCTCATTGCAGAAGCTTGTCCATTGGGAGAGCTGAGAAGTTTTCTGAAGGAAACAGAGAAGTCATCAGTTTAGGCAAGTCTTGAGATGGAAAGCAGGAATCAGTGACACTGTGGAGGAGGCACCACAATTTTAAGTTATATAAAATACCTTATATTAAGATCAGGAAAACAAAATAACAACGTTGACTGGAAGGCTAACCTAAGAATGAATTAGCCAATTGTTCCTTTCTTTTGAAACTAAATAATTAGCTTGAACTCTGGATATTTGAGCTGTAGAGTGGAACTAAGAGTTGTCGAAGGGATGGGAGATGAGAAGACCCCATCTAGATTTCACAAACGGAGGGTATGAGGACCCTGAGTGCCCTGGCAAAAACAGATGGAGTGAAACAAACTGAAAGGGTATTCTGAAGTATTCTGAAGGGTGCTCCTGAAGTTGTGATATGAATTAAACTGAATTGATCACAAAGCCTTCATCAAAATGGTATTTGGGTGTATTTTGACAACATAGTGTTTTCTATGGATGCCACTCAGCTGAGTCTTAGCCATCCCAATACTTCTCCAATGAGTTGTACAATTCACAAGTTAACCACAAGGGGCTTCATCTGCTAAAGCTCCTTTTACCAATGTCCCTTATTCTTCTCTGGGAAGAAAAACCATTGTATCCTCAAAGAACTGCCATTGTATCAGACACTTTCCACATTGAAAAGGTAAAATGTGATTGTGTTGAGATAATTGAATACTCTTGATATGGATTATTTCTTGACATCAGATCTGCCATCATGACCTCCACATGTGGAATTGTACAGTATCAAAATCTTCAATAAACTTTTGGTAGATGAAACAAACATAGATGATTTTCTCCTTGATGTTGATAGTTTATAAGCTATTATCTCAGTGGTAGGATTGAGGTACAATTTAAAGGGCTTTCACATCATGCTTGCTGATACAGGGTTTCTTGTTCCCAGCACAGGGAATGGGTGGGAATATTATAGATGCTAATTACAGAGACAGGAACTGGAGAAAGTACAAAATGACCTGGTTTGTCCATTATAAGCTTGGGTTTCATTTGGTAATCACCTTTATAAATACCTGATCTCTCCTAAGTTCATAGCCACATTTTTGGTCTCAGCTATTGCAAAGTACAAAAACTTATAATAAACTATGTATTCATTAGAACTGGAATGGTCTATGTTTTGCATTGTCATTGTTGAAAGACATAGATTTTCTGATGAGGTGTAGACATTGCCTCTGGGAGAAGAACCTTGGTTGTATGTGAGTAAACAAACTGTAGAGTTTCTTCTCCAGAGAGGAAGAGCTCTTCTACAGCAAGCAAACTCTGAGATAAGAACTGGCACAAACATAGGATGCATGTAAGAAATCATGGTCTTTATCATAACTTCTTATCTCAGTTTTCTCTCTTTCAGGAGTTGATTTTGTCTGTCTGAGTATACACACTATTTAACTTCCTATTGTTTTAATCCTGGAATAGTTTGATATATAATAACTCTATTGTCATGGATCCCATGTTTAAGTACATGTTGGAATTGATGTTTGGTCATGTTGAGATGGCCATTTTCTGTATTTAAGAAACCAAGACAATTTCATATCTTTTGTTATCTTCATTGCTTGCATTTCAAGAGGAATCCATGTTATCTTATAAGTTATTATCTCATTGTACTCTTTATGCTTTTGAGAATTCATGCTAATGAAAAATCTCAAACAATTATATGTTATCACATATTACAGGTTGTCATGGTTTCCACAATTAACAGGAATTGAATATTTATCATGCTTTATACTGATATGATGTTAAGTCCAATAAATAGAGGTTAGTCTGCTTTCCAAAGCTATTTTTCACACAAGTTGCACTTCCTTGGGCTGTAACAAATAAAACAGCACCAGATTAAGGATTTAGTGTTTAATTTATTTTAGGAAGCAATGCCAAAGAATAGGAAGTACTCTGAAAATAATTAAAATAATTGCCCATGTGTGTTAACAGTCATTTTATACTCATAGACAGTTGAAACTCTATGTTATAATTCTCCATCAAGGACCCAGGGACTAAATAAAAATACAAAAATAACTTATTTGGTTGTGTCTTGTAATCTGTCCCAAATACTTAATTTACATGAATCAGAAAGTTCCCAGGAATTTTAATAGAATGTTCAAAACATTTAAGTTTATTTTACAGCCATCCCAAATAGCACCATTCCTCAGGTCATAGGACAAAAAGTGACAGATAAGGACTGTTCTAAAGTAACACCTACAATCAGCTGATTGTCACAGTTATAGTTGAGGTGAACTATGTACCAATGAAGATGTGAGGTCCAGCATAAAAGGTTTTATAAAGAGTGGTATTGATCACTAACACTTGAGACATGACATCTTTCAAAGACAATTCTGTCCATAGTATGTACAGAAGTACCATAATGCCTTCCACTTACCAAGCTTTCTGATTCTGTATCTAATTGTAATGAAAATCTTTCCTCTTACTAACTCAGTGTTTAAAATGTTGTTTGGTGTAGAGAGATTTGTATCAAACAGTTCATTGAGTTGTGGAATTTGATCACTTATAACATCTTATTTCTAAATGTAACTATCTGGAGAAATTTCCAGACATCATGAGGATTAAAGAATCTGAATTTAGTAATTGATAGACCTCATCTTACATAGGCAGAGTCTGATGGGAACCAAGAATCAGTAGCTTCATAAATTCTTTAGAAGATCCTCATACATATAAAGATTGAGGTTGTTCTCTGATCTTATTTCTGAACATTGTCCTATGGGTATATAATACTGAAAGGAAGTAAAAATCCTTTTGTGACACAGCTAGTATTCTCCACTGTGTCAGAGATTTAGGCTGGAATTTCCTTTATATATGTTTCATGGTTATAACTACATATTTATTTTTCTTATTCAATATTCAAGCCAAAGTCCTTAATGCACATGTCTTCAATGGAATAAAAAGCAACTGTATTTAAAGCATTCTTCTGTCGGGAGGCAAAATAGGAAGAAAAGTACTATATCTGCGTGCTAGACAAATCCCAAAGTGTCACTGTTTTCTGTAGCCTCCTGCTCTTGGCAACAGGTGAAATCTTGTTTTGTTTCCAGACAACACAACATGGAAAAGAGAAGCATGCAACTCTTGACTTGTCTATGATAAGTGACAAAGATCATAAGACATTACTCTGATAACGAATGTTGAGTTAGGCTATTTTAGCAGGTTTACTATTCCATAAAAATTCTACTATGTGATAAATTCCTGGCAAGGACTAAATGGTGGGAAATAGATAGTCAAACCTGTGGGACTAAGTTCTTCATCTCTAAAGATCTGCCAACAACCCTTTGAGTTTTGAAGAAGATATAGAACAATAGACAGGAACATCATCTGTTTAAATTTTGTTTCTAGACCATGTGACCCTGGAAAGAAGACCTAGCTAATCCACTGCAGATTATTATTCCAGTTAGTGTGAGATAGTAAATATATGTTAACAAAGTCAATATTTAGATGATACATTATACATGAATAAAAAATACAGACTGTACACAGTCTGTATTTTTATCTCTGTCTTTAAAAGTCCATGAATTTCAACATTGGGGTCTATGTTTGAAACTGGTTAAATAGTTTGATTAGTTTTTGTTTGTTTGTTTGTTGGATCATTCAGATCTAAGAATTAAATTTTAATATATTTGAGGGGATTTTGTTTTACTGGAGTGTTAGAGGAGAGTGTTGAACCTTAGTTGCCAAGCTACTTTCATAGAGGTGTTGCATAGTACCTACATAGTTTCTATGAATTGCAAACTATTGTCAGTTACAACTACAACCAACCAGAGAAAACACAGTGGGTGGATGGCTGCATGTGGCCTCTGATATTCTCTTTCCAAAGTTGTTATTCTCAGTTTTATTTTAAGACAAGGCCTCTTTAACTTTTACAAGTTGTACTTGAAAAGCAATCTTCTGTCTCTGTCTTCCAAGTCAGGGGTCAAAAAGGGGCAACACAATCATCCTTAGACTACTAACTGATTAGGGGCATAGAGTTTCTTGGAAGAGGTTTGATCTTTGCCATCAGAATATCTAATTTCATCTTCTTTCTTTCTTTTTTTTTTTTGTGCACAACTACTTAATTAACCACCACTAACAGTAAGCAACCATAACGAACCAAACATCAACAACCCACAGCACCTCTGGTGCTGTACCATTTATGTACCCACTGGAAAGTCCCCAGAATCCCAAAGGTCACATAATTGAAGAAACTATCTGCAGCTGGCAAAATCATTGCCCTGCTAGAGCACGAGGCAACAAATCATAGTCAGCTGCTGTGACAATCTGAAGCAGCCCCATATCCAACACCTGGAATTAAACAAAAACAGTCTCGTGATATTTCTGTGTTTTTTAAAGAAATCAAAATTTCAAATTTGTCACTACACTGCATTTTCTTTGTAAGTAAAATTTGAAGCATGTTACATCATCTATACTTATAAAAAATACAATAAGATGATAAAATAGCCAATGCTCTGGTTGCTAAACTTAAAATTTTAATCCTGGAGAGTTTACACATTACTAGAGATCAGCTTTGAGAACTTAGCTCATCTTCATAAAAATTACAATTTTGAGATTTTCATAATGAAACTTGCATGCAACTCTGATGTTCATTATTCAGTAATCAGTTAAGAAACAGAGACTGTATGCCAGTCTCTGATCCAGGAGCTGGCAATTGGGAACTCTGTAAATTCTCTTTCTATGAGGCTATGTTTCTATTGACATTCATGGTACCCAGCAAATACTACCAATGCTTGGAATATGTTAGTGTAATGATAATGTGGTTAGAAAAAAATAGGCATTGTAACTGCTTTTAAAAGATCAAATAGAGTACTATGGAGTGAGATTTGAAGATAAAAAATTCTTACTAGTTGAGAAATAACTTAACACTAATACTGTCACATTTGGATTTTAAAATTTCATCATTTGTTTTTATATTGTGTATGCATGATGTTTATGTGTGGGATATTTGTTGTGTCATAAATGTGGAGGTCAGATGACAACTGTGTAAGGTTGATGATGATAGAGGACTTTAAGAGGGTTGTAAATAACTCCCTTAAAGTAGTATAGGAGAACACTTCTTTCACTTTACATGAGTTTCAAGTTCAGACTGCCAGGCTTACACAGCAAGCATCTTTACCTGCTGAGATCACTCACTGATGCTCATATTCATATTTTTTTTGAGAAATAAAAGCACTAGGCTATGATACTTGATGTTTACAAGTTTTAAAAATTCTATACATATCTATATTATTATGAAGTATATGTATCATTATACCATTCAAAGGCACCAATCTATTTTAGAATTACTATTTTAGAATTATATCACTGAGGTTTTAGGTCCTGGTAGGTAGGACGTTTAAAAATTTACAATATGAGTGTAATGCTTAAATCAATATGCTTGCTTGGCCTTACGAATGGGTGTTAGAAGAATTTTAGTGTAATATATAAAAGAAAATTAGAGTTGTACTATACAACCATAGGTCTCCACACAGTGCTACCCAAAACAGTATTGGATGCATTTTATACAGAATACTTGTTCATAATCTGGAAAGTGGACATAACTTAAAAACTCAAAATTAATACTTGCAAAATAAACAAAAGAGTCAACTTTGCAACTCAAGAGGATCTAAATCTCTGTAGGTTTGAGTTAGGGCCATCTGTATTATTTTCAGTTTGGTTGTTTATTATTATTGTTGTTGTTGTTGTTATTATTTTTATTTCTTTTTACACTACAGATTTTATTCCCCTCCTTGTGGGAAAAAAACGGCTGGGGATCCGCAGGGTTCCTCACACCACACTGTGTGTAGTTTGGGTTCCTCCAACTGGAAGTTTGGCCCGGCTGCTGACTAAAGGCCTCTCCACGGGTTCCTCACTATGCAGCCCCAACACACGAGGAAGTCCTTGGGTTTCCAAAACCGGTTTATTGGCATGCAGGATGGTGGATGGATCTGGATGCACAACCCCAAAACCCAGGGTGGACCTGAGTTAAATAGGGAGGGGAAGAGGTGGGAGGAGCTGGGGAGGAATGCTTAATTGACTCTACCCTCTGGCCTTCAGGTACCTTATTAGTATGTAAATCTCTCTAGGGCCTGTTCATCACACCCTCCACCTGTGTACATGACTGAAGGGTGCAGGTTGAATGGAGATTAGACCTCGTGACAGGAGCCTAGGTTCTGGGGGCATTGCCGAACCCGCAACCCAAGAACCAGGATACCCTTCCATGGCCCGACAGACACCTCCTGGTCCATCCTCTGACTGTTACACATTCCATACATTCTCCCTGCTCCCCTGTCTTCACGAGGATGTTTCCACAACTCCTCTACCCCACTTGACCTCTAAACTCCCTGGGGCTTCCAGTCTCTTGAGGGTTAGGTGCATCTTCTCTGACTGAACCCAGAACTGGCAGTCCTCTGCTGTATATGTGTTTGAGGCCTCATATCAGCTGGTGTATGCTGCCTGGTTGGTGATCCATTTACAAACTGTTCAAGACTCAAAGAAGGGCACATTTTGATTCCATGTGAAGGGAGATGTTTTTAAACAGCTGTTACAATTGTCTGGAGTCAGTAAAAGTTGGATATAAAGTTCAAATAAAAGAAGTGGGTAGTAGTATTCAGACATATGCCAACATAAATACTTAGGATCACCGGCTCATAGAAACCATATTAAATTGTTGCATTCTGTTCTCAGTATAGGCCAGATGTCAATTTATGTAATCAACTGAGGCTGCCCTCAGATCTTTCTGAGCTACTCAGTATTCAAGCTCTGTAGACAAAGGCAATGGAGTGAATTCAAATTAGTTGTAATTCTCATCTCTGCCTCTTTAATTGACATGTAATAATTGACATGTAATAATTTTACGAATACATTGGCTACAGTGTGACATTTCAAGGCATACATTCAGTGTAAAATGAGCAGGTAGGATCATCGGGCTCCATTACCCCTACCATTGATCATTTCTTTATGCTGGGAATGTTCGCAGTCCTCTCTACTATTTGAAATAGTAGTTTCAATAATGATAATTCAATAATGATAATAATAATAATAAAAATAATAATTGTAAACCATTGTTTTCTGATGTAGAATAGCACATTGATAATTATTTTTTTTAAACCATGGCATATGTAGGAGAATGAATAGAAATAGAAATTATATTAAATGAAGTGACTCAGATTCAGAAACACAAACATCAAACATATGGAGATCCTAGGCCTTAACTGTTTTACATGTATGGAATTTTCCTTCTGTTTTTTTTTTTTAACTTTTCTGTATAATATAGTTACATTTCTATCTTCCCTTTCCTCTTTCTAAAATTTAAATTCTAAACCCTCTCATACACCTTTCCATGCTGTCTTTTAAATTCATGGCCTCTTGTTTCATTAATTATTATTACTATTTTGTCCAAGTTGTAGGTGCCCAAAGACCACCGAGGAACCAATTCCAATGTATAACACGTAAGGTTCTTTCTTCCAAGCTCAAGAGTATGGTCTCTCAGACTCTCACCATCACCTCAGATCAGAGTGAGAACCCTGAGCTAAGTGTTCAGTGTTTTTATTGTGGTTAATTTGTTGGGAATTTCCATATTGGTCATCAAATTAATGCTTTAAAAACTGCATTGTTGGTGTAATCTTCAGGAACTGAACACTGGAATAAAACCACTTGACAAACAGGATGGCTGTTATCTACTCTCTGCAGAATGTCATATGTTATCTATATGCACCTTGACCCTGCTTTTGTAGCCTGACTGGCTGTTGCTAATGGGGGGGTGGGGTGGGTTGCCATAGGATGCTTGCTCAGGAGGACTCTGATTTTCTTCCTGGAATTGGACTTTAGTTCCTGGTGTCACACAAAATAGAGTTTCTTCAAAACTGGAGTTGGTTTGGCTTTACTTACATGTATATATGCAGATACATATATTCCTTAATATTACCTGTTCGGTCTGTAGAATGTTACTTGTATATTTGTTTTTACACATACAGTTGTGTATAGATGTGAATCTGATGGTAATCGATGATGACACTAAAAGCAGACCAAAGGAGGAGCCACGGATCTTAACAGAAAAGAAAGGAGGATGGTCGATACCACAGAGGCCTGGGGTGGGGAGGGGAGGATGTTGGAGAGGGCAGAGAAGAGGGGAAAGAGCGAGGGCGTATGTGCTACAGAAACAATGCATAAAAATGCCACAGTAAAACATATTACTTTGTGTGCTGATTAACTAAAAACAATAATAATGAATTGTTCCTATTACCGATCTGTGCCAGAGTTTGTCAACTTTTACAGGTCCACTTTTGTATCTCTTTCCAGGTAGGGTCAGTAACTTTCTACTTTCTTGAGGTTGGAAACTAAGAATTTGTGCCATCTGTTTTCTTCTCCTTCCCTCCCTCCACGCACCTTGCCATCTTTTTTTGTCTTATTGTGCAATGGTTCTCCTTTGGGGTGCTCTGAACATTGCGTGATTGACACCAGAAGAAGGTAGAATGAAGTCCCAAATGTGTGGTCCACAGTCCATGTTTTCCTTCACCAGACCTGAACGGAAAACGGCAGGGATTTGGGATCAATGCTGTGGTTCCTGGTCTCCTGTGTACTCAGGCCCTGCTAGCATGCTGCTGGGATTGGGGAACAGGATCCCCTGTCCAGGCTCTCCCCCTCAGAGCATCTATGTATCAGGCAGGAAAGGGAATGCAGAGCTCTGAACAGGTGGAATTGGTCTGATTCTAAGTGAGCTCTGAAAGTATGGAGAGACTGGAAGAGAGATGCTTTTTTTTTTTTTTTTTTTTGGTTTAGGCTTTGTTTAAGATGAAGGCCTTCCGCACAGCAATCCTTAATGAAGAGACAATTCTTGTTTGCTCACACAGGAAAGCACCTGAGCTGGTTTCTTCTATTGCTTACTGTGAAAATTATAGTAATAAGTAGGGAAGTGTGAATATCCTTTTGAGATTCTGATTGCACTTACTTCAGGTACATATCTTGTTTGCCATTGCACAATTATATAGCTGTTTTGTTTCCAGATTTCTGATCCATAAAGGCTGTGTTAATTGACACTCCCACCAGAAAATTATAAAAATGCCCTTTCTTTATTTCCTCACTAGGATTTGCTATTTTTGTCTTTTTCAAAACAGCCACTCTCCATCTCATTACAATTTTGACTATCATTTCTCTGATGACTAGTGATGTTGAGCAATTTTGCAAATACTTGTTGGCTATTTTTCATTAATTACATTTGCTTTCAGATAATTTTGCACATTACAGAAATTCTCGATCTCACCCACCCCATTGCCCTATTTCCCTCCAGGAAAATCTCTCTTTTTTATTCATGTTTGTTCTTTTTGTTTTGTGATAAATGAAAATAAACTAGGGCTGTCTGTGTGACTACAGGTTTAGAGCTATATGTTGGATCTAGACAGATCTCTCTATCTTCATTTGAGATATGCCTTTTCAGGTCATTTATCCATTTAATTACTTAATTAATTCATGTGTATAATTATTTAATTTAAGTATTTTTCATACAATATATTATGATCATGAATTTTCTTTTCTTCCAACTCCTTCCAGTTCCTCCCCATATTTCTACCCAACTTCTTATGCTTTCTCTCACTTCCCCTCTCTAAATTAAATAAATGAAAAAAAAAAAAAAAACAAGAAAAGCTCAGTAAGATAACATTATTTTCCAAACCAAATAAAATAAAACAAAAATATCATACACACACACACACACATACACACACACACACATACACACACACACACACACACACACACACCACATAAACTTTGTTTCTGTTGGCCAATTAGTGGGCAAGAAAGGTAGTTGATATACCCAGTGACACTTCATTGGAGAAAACTGAGTTTTCCTTTGCCAGCAGATAACAATTGCAAATAGTTTCTTGGTTAGGGGCAGGATCCCAAGTCTACTTCACCTTCTCAGCGTTGGGACCCTATCTAGCTATAGTCTTTGTGAGTTTATACTTGCATCAGCCCAGTTGTGTCTGGAAGACACTCTTTCTTTGGAGTCATCTATCACCTCTGGCTGTTATAATATTTTCACTACTTTTTCTTCATTGAGCCCCGAGTCTTGACAGAGGGAGACTGGTGAAGACATCACACTTAAGATTGAGTGCTCCAGAATCTTTTGCTCTTTACACATTGTCCAGTGATGGTTCTGGTCTCTGTGATAATTCTCATGGGTTATAAGAAGTTTCTACAATTAAGAACGAATATGGCACTGATCTATGGTTATAACAATATGTCATTAATAGTCATTTTATTGATATGTTCAGTTAGCAGAATAATAGTAGTAGGTTTTCTTTTAGACCCATGGTCTATCTAGTCTCAGGTTATTAACCACATTAGCAGTATCAGGTATGAATACCATGTCACAGAGTGGACATTAAACCCAATTTTAAAAGTGGTTGGTCGCTCTCCTATCATTTGTGTCACTATTGCACGTGTATGTCTTCTAGACAGGTTGCCATCATAGGTATTAGGGTAGAAAACTGCATGATATTAATGATTACTTTTGAGGGAATTTATTTTATTTGAGTTTCTTAACTATATTTATTTATTATTTTTATGTTTGAGTATTAATCTGAGTATTTAAGTATTAATTCCCTGAGTGATGAATAGTTTTTGAACATCATCTTTCACTCATCACTTTCTTGATGGTTTCATGTACTATGCATAGTTTTTAGTTGAAAATAATCCTATTTGGGATTTTGCTTAGACAGTCTGAACTTTTGGGATAATATTTAAAGATCTTTGTCCCAAAATGTGTCCCTAAGTATCTCACTTAGGCTTTGTAATAGTGATTATATAATTTCAGGTCATATAGTTATGTCTTTTTCATTCTGAGTTAGTTTTAAATACACCACTTGAGGGTGTGTCTAGTCTCATTCCTGTAAGTATGGATATCTAATTTCCAGCATCTTGTCATTTTATTGGCAAAAGTTTTTATCCAGTGTATGTTCTAACTATCTTTGACTAAAAATAATTTATATTCATGGATGTATTCTCTGTCCTAACTTCTGTCTGCTTGGCTCATATGCTGTATTTTTTTGCTACTACCTTGCTGTTTCAGTTACTATCACTTTGTAGAATATTGTGGATCAGTTGTAATATTTTCAGTTTCATTCTTTTTTTCAAGGTTGCTTTTACTACCCAGGATCTTTTATGGTTACTTACAATTTTTTTCTGGCTCTGTGAAGAATGTTATATTCTAATAAATGACAAAATAGATCTGTTGATCAATTTGGTTAGCAAAGGCAACTAAGATATAGTTTTTCAGTCTATGAATGTAAGATATCCTTACAAATTCTTGCATTAAGTCTCTCTCTTTCTCTCTCTCTCTCCATATATATATGTATATATATGTGTATGTATATATGATGTATATGTACATGTATATGTATACATGTTCATATATATAATACATGTTCATATATATGAGTATTATTGTCATTTAACTTTTTGAGGAATCTTTTCTTTGTGTAAATATTTCTGATAGACAATTACTACTTCTATTTGCCTAAGAAATGACATTTCTATGCCTATTTCCCAGCCTTGAAGATCAAGGGTGTCTTTTGCTCAACTGTAGCAATATTGACTGGTCATGTCTCACAGCTGAGTCATGAATGCTAGAATCTTGGCAAGTTAAGGGCACAGCCTTGCCCACAGTATGCTATCCACTCTGATTGGCCTGTGAGTAAAGACTAATCAGTGTAGATACACAAAGTCTTAGTCATCTGCCTCAACACCAGACAAATGTAGTCTTTCCTTTTCCAAACCTCCTCAAGGACTCTGCAAATACCTCTGCCACAAATTTACTTCACAGTTTAATGTCTTCTTTGTCTAATCCTGCCTTCCTCAAATCTCTTAGTTCTTGATCCTGAATGCCAGCCTTCCCTCAGTGAACTTCATATGGCTAAATGGAGTCTCTTTTCAGAGATACTAGACTAACAAGCTCTGTGATTGGTGAACATGACAAAGAGAAGGAGATCTATATGTATCATTCACCCCTAGGACAATCATCCTTGTAGATATTTCTGCTTAATAGAATGTGTATTACTTGGTACCAATGTAAGGTTCCTGGGATAACAATGCAGGTGAAGTGCTGTCTGAAACTGGAGGTACTTCCTCCAGACTTGAAGTCCTGTTCCTTTGTGACATTGCTGCCTAACAATGGCATTTAATCTCCATCATGTGATTGATTTATCCGTCCTGTGACACTGAACTCAGACATAGGAATGCAGTTGCATCATTTACTAGGACACCTGAAAAACTATGAACACTAATACCTGGTAGGTAAATAGAAAAATGGATTTAAATAGCTTCCCATAGCACCTGGTATTTAATAAATGTTATGTGAATGTGAAGTCTATGTATAATGACATGACTACAGGTATTTTAAAATTTGTGTATTGTATTTGTTCCTCTCCCACTGAGGCCAAACAAGACAACCCACAGTAGAACATATCTTATGTACAGGCAACAGCTTTTGGGATGACACGTGTTCCAGTTGTTCAGGATCCACATGAATGAAGGTCAAGTTGAACATTTGCTACATAGGGGCGTGGAGGCCTAAGATCAGTCAGTGCATGTTCTTTGGTTGGTGGAACTCTGAGAGCCTTAATGGTCCAGGTTAATTGACTCTGCTGGTCTTCCTATGGAGTTCCCATTCCCTTCCGTGGCTGCCATCTTTTCTCTTATTCTTTTATAAGAGTCCCCAAGTTCCATCTACTGTTTAGTTGTGCGTGTCTGTATCTGACTGAGTCAGCTGTTGGTTGGACCCTGTCAGAGGACAACAGGCTCCTATCTGCAAGCATATCAATGTATTGTTAATAGTGTTATGGGTTGGTGCTTGCACACTGGATGGGTCTCAAGTTGGGGCAATTATTGGTTGGCCATTCCTCCAGTCTCTGCTCCCTCCCATGTGACTTCATTACTTGTAGACAGGATAAATTTGGGGTTGAAAGTTTTGTGGGTGGGCTGGTGTCTCTAGCAGTTCACTGAAGTTTCTGTCTGGCTACAGGAGGTCGCCTCTTCAGGTTTCATATTCCCAATGTAGTAAGCCATAGCTAAGGTTACCCCCATTGATTCTTGGGCACCTCCCTTATCCCAGGCCTCTTTCTCATTCTGGAGATACCCCTACCTCCTCACTCCCATCAGTTGTAGATTTCCATTCATTTTCATGGCCATCTAGTCATCTCTCCTGTCCTTTCCCACACCTGATTCTGAATCCACCATTTCCCTCTCTGCTCTCATCAACTGACAGGACATCCAGACAAAAACTAAACAGAGAAACAATGAAACTAACAGGCATTATGGATCAAATGGACCTTACAGACATCTATAGAATATTTCACCCAGATCTCTGTGAATTTTTGGTAGATAATAATTGCAAATTTTTAAAAATGTGGTTAGAAGTATTTATGCTCACAAGCCTCTCTATGTGAGAATAATTATCAAAAATAAAAGATAGCTTTCCCAGCTTTGAGTCTCATTCATCCTCCCACTCCCTGTAGCAGTGATGCCCAACTTTTGGTTAAATGAAGCTCATAAACACCATTACATTTAGTTCTTACACATATAAAATTTTTGTGCTACATCTGATCCTGGATAGTATAGATGGAATTCTTTTATTGAGTGAACATAATAAAGCAATACACATCTTGGTATAATTTTTTTTAAAAAATATAATGTGCAATGACAGAATAATGTGTTGCATCAGTTTTCACTGAGCATCTTTCTGTGTGGATTTCAATCCTAAGAATAATGCCAAGAGTGAACTGTGAGAAGAATGCTTTACATAATTCACTAATGTGTGGAAATCCAGGTCATCACAAGAATTTAAAATGGTTTCAGCTTAGGAACCATGGGGACCTTTAATGAAGTCAAACACTGTCAAACCTTATGGATTTCATTAGAATTTATAGCCTTTGAACATTATTTTGCACACTGAAAACAATATAAGCAGAATGTTTACTATAACAAAATTCCTAATCAAAAAGGTTTTCCCCAAAGACATTGACAATAACAGAACAGTAAAAAGTAGAACTACTAACATACACAGACACAGAGACACAGACACACACAGACAAACACAGTCAAAGACACACACAGACAAACACACACACACACACACACACACACACACACACACGCCATGTGGCAGACCCCACTCCAGCAGTTACCATCTTTCTGTTTCTTCTTTATAGGGCCATTTTTACAGAGAAAATGAGAAGATATTTTAGATATCATAAAAAGTAGCCTTTCCTACCAATTACAAAAGCAAGCTATAATTAATCAAATGTGATAAGAACTCGTTTTAAAATTCTTTTACATACAGCATTCTTTCTAACTCTTAATTAAAATAAAGTTGATAGATTTTGAGGATGCCTGTGCAGGAGCTTTTAGAAGATTATGAGCATTGTCATCAAAACTAAAGACAAAGTCCAGCATTTCTTGATGTTTTGTGAAGTAATGTATTGTCTAAACTAACCTGATGTTTGAGATTCTGGTTCCTGTTCACAAACAGAAATATAGAACTCACTAAAATATTGATATTATTCTTTATCTTTTGGTAATAACTTAATAGCTGTAAAACTAATGCAAGTGATTGTTGGAAGTTATTGCAATGGCCATTGATGGATAGTGCCCCTTGTGGTGACGTCTGAAAAACTGATGCTACTTTTTCTACCAGCTCTTTCTTTGGCAAGCTGACCAGCACACCAGACCTTTTGGAGGTTTATTCTCCAAGTGTCTCTGTGCAGAGCATGGGTGCTTAGATGGGAAGAGCATTCTGTACAGGACAGGTTCTGATTTACTAGGGAATGAAGAATCAGTTCTTATGATGCATTGGTTCTGGATATCATGATTGTTGTTTACTGACTCCTACTTTCTGCAGGGACAAGGCAGAGGTTCTTGTATAACTGCTACACATCCAGCTGTGAAGAGGGCCCTCTCTCAATGGACTCCTGCTTTCAATCTTTGGCCTTCCCTCAACTCAGGTTTCTGAACTTGTAGAGAAATTTTTGTTTGTTTGTTTTATGGATCTAATGTAGGATAATGGTATTGATGAATTTATAGATAATTTATAGTTATAGATATTAGAAACAAAGATTAACTATAAACTAAAA
The DNA here is from genome assembly GCF_011762505.2 of Arvicanthis niloticus. Taxonomy (NCBI): domain Eukaryota; kingdom Metazoa; phylum Chordata; class Mammalia; order Rodentia; family Muridae; genus Arvicanthis; species Arvicanthis niloticus. The sequence goes on from NC_047659.1 coordinate 79,756,519, forward strand.
TTGATGTGATTTTCTCCAATAAATTATGACTCAGATAGGACATCATTCACCTAATGACATCTTTGCCAAATAAAATCACAAAATTAAGTTCTAAATATAAATAAATATTTATAAATTGTTACTACTACAGTCCTGGGCAGTAAACCTGTAGCATTGTGCATTATACAAGTGCATCTGACCAGCTAGAAGCTATTGACAAATGTAATGAACATTGTATTACCCTCTGAAAATGGTTGACTTATAATCTAAAGGGAAATGTGCATTTAAAATATTGAGGTATACAATTATTTTTACTATAAATTTAAATTTATTTTAGTGTTTAACATAAAGGTTTTTCAGTCTTGAAACTTAATTCATAGTCATTGAAAATATTTTACTCTCAAGAGGATATAACACACATTTATAAATATAATATGGAAAGAGAAAAGCAAAACTACAAGTTACATAATTTTTCTGTGTTACTATTTTACTATCAAGAGATTTACTTTAAATGATGCTGATTGACACCAAGGGCTTCCTAAATAAAATTTGACTGTTGGTGGAAGATTGGGGTTCTACTTAAAGTCAGTGGGAGAATGAAACAATCAACTGATCATTTTAATATTCAGTGGTTAGTTCAAGGTCAGGTCATACCCATTTGGTGAAGTTTGCCATCTTTTAAAGTTTTCTTGGTGTTACTCTCCTTGTTAAGGCACGTGGCAGGTTTGTTTGAACTTAATATGTTGATCAAAAATATAAAAGAACACAGAAGCCCACATTATTTACCCAATGTAAAGCCTGATGAGTTAGCTATGGAAACAAATAAAAAGCCAACAAACAAAAAGGATGCAAGAAACATTTCATACACCTTTAAATGAAAGACATGTTGGCACAAGTGAGGCTTTCCTTAGCCTACATTAAGGTTCTCTCTCTCTCTCTCTCTCTCTCTCTCTCTCTCCTCCTTCCTTCCCTCAGTGTGTGTGTCTGTGTCTGTGTCTGTGTCTGTCTGTGTCTCTCTGTATCTCTCTCACACACATTCCATCTTCTCTGCCTCTCTTTTGACCTCTTCTCTTTTTCCCTTCTTTCCCTTTTTCTTTCTCACTCCCTTTTTTCCATCCTCCTTCTATGTAGTAAAAAAAACTCTATTTAATCAATAAAATACTATAGATTTATAAGATATTTGATTTTTCCTTGTAAAATATTTGATCAAGTTAATTAATAAATCTACCACCTCACCAGGTACTTATTTAAAAAAAAAAAAAAACAAGAATGTTTTGAATGACTCTTTGTAAAACATGTAGTGCCTAACCATGGCCACAAAGTTCAATATACCACTAATACTTTTTCCTTCAGCTATCACATTTTGTTGTTTTGTTCCATTAATTAATTTATTTATTCACTTTACATTGGTAGCAGCCCCCCTCTCCTCCCAATCCCCACTCATGTAGCCCATTCCCATTCCCCTTTTCTTTCTTCTCTAAGAAGGGAGACTTCCTTCCGGGAACCAACCCACCCTGGCACATCAAGTCACTGCAGAACTAGGCACATCCTCTTCCAGTGAGGCCAGACAAGGGGAATAGGATCTGTAGGCAGGCAACATAGTCAAGGACAACCCCTGCTTCAGTTTTTGGGAAACCCTCATGAAGACCAAGTTGCACATCTTCTACATATAAGTATGCAGAGGTACAGGTAGGTATAGTCCATGTATTCTCTTTAGTTGGTGGTTCAGTCTCTTGGAATCCCCAAGGGTCCACGTTAGCTGACCTTGTTGGTCTTCTTATGGAGTCCCTATCCCCTCCTTTTTCCACCTCTTCCACAGAACTCTCAGAGCTCCATCTAATAGATGGTTGTGGGTCTCTGCATCTATTTCAGTCAGCTGATGGGTGGAGTCTCTCAGAAGACACTTATGTGTCTGCAAGCATAACAGAATATCAATAATAGTGTCAAGAATTTGTTCGTGCCCATGGGATGAGTCTCAAGTTGGGCCAGCTATTGCTTGGCCATTCCATCTTTGTACCTGTACTTCTTGTATGCAGGATGAATTTTGGGTTGAACATGCTGTGGGTGAGTTGATGCCCTTATTCTTTTTTTAGGAGTCTTGCCTGTCTACAGCAGGTGACCACTTCAGGCTCCATATCTGTTATTGCTAGGTGTATTCTCCATATTTTGACTAAAACCTTCCCCTAACTATTTTTCTCTTCTCCTCAGACTCCAAAATGAACTTTCTACATTAAGTTTTTATGATTCCAACATTGTTTGACTCCACATATAAATTGTAACATTCTCATTTATCTGTGAATGGTTTATGTTATATATTGTAATGACCCAAGTTCATTCATGTTATTATAAATGACAGAACTAATGTTTTAAAAGATTTCTAATATTCCATTGTTTGTATTACTGCATAATCTTCATCCGTGTGTTCCTTAGTGGACAATTATACTGACACTAAATTGTGACTATTCTGAATAATGTAATGGCTAGGAGAGATCATATAACTCTTTGGAATCTTGATTCCAGATTTTTTGGATGTAGTCCCAGAAATAGGATTGCTAGGTCACCTGGAAGCTTTATATTTAATGGTTTTGAAGAACAATCAGGCTGTTTTTCATAATAGTTATAGCAATTTGCATTCCCACCCACAGTGTTCAAGGGTTCTACTTGCTTTGCATCCTCAACAGCGCATACTGACTTTCATTCTTTAAAAATAGCACACATTTCTGTAAGTGTGAGGTGAGACCCTATTGTGGTTTTAATTTACATTTCTCTGATGCTCAGTTATTTTTAACTTGAATTCATATACCCATTAAACTAACATACCTTTTGTGAAATCTCTCTTAGGTACTTTGACCATTTTTATACAAATACATATACTGGATACTAAATCATCTACATTTTCATACCATTTAGGTATTAAAACCTATTATACTTTCACTATATTAGGCTAAATAAAAGGTGGTCCATGTAACTCATCTCTCTCTGATTTCTTAGTTGCACTAACATTACTTAATTGTTTTTATAATCTCTCCTTTAATGCATTTCTGACTTGTACTATTTATTCATCTTTTCCAGCTTATTGGCTCCTAAAGTTAGGCTATTCATTTAACAGCTTCTTTCTCTTTTCTTTTAGTTTTTATGTTTTTATTTCATTTTTTTGAGATTATAATTATACAATTTCTCCTTTCCCTTTTTTCCTTCCAAACTCTGTCATATACCCCTCCTCATTCTATTTCAAATTCATGGCTTAACTCTTCATTAATTGTTATTACATACAAATATCTATATCTATATCTATATCTATATCTGTATAATGTATACATCTGTATAACATGTCATGTATATGCGTTTTCAGGTATGTTATCCATTGGTACTGGGTAACCAGTTTATATGCTCTTCACTGGAGAAGACTATTTCTCATACTCAACATTTATTAGTTGCCTGTGGTTCTTTGGGTTGAGTTGAAGACTCTTTGGCTTTCACCCACCAGCATTGGCATGTCCAAATCTGTTGTCTTGGTTCAGTTCATGTACGGGTAGTCATGACAGTGAGACTTTATGAGTGTAGTTCTAATATTCCTAGGAGACAAAACCTCAAATAATCTTCATGATTCTTTGGTCCTTACAATCTCTCTGCCCCCTCTTCTGCAATAATCTCTGCCTTAGTTCTGGGAGTTTTATTGTAGATATAACAATTAGGTCTGGGATCCACAACTTTGTATTTTGATTGGTGGTGGTTTTCTGTGATGATCTGTGTCTTTTGTAAAGAGAAGTTTCTTTAGTAACAAAGAACTAAATTTATATTTTTTCAGATATTTTGTTGTTGGTGTATATATATACTGTTAAATTCTGAATGATGATTTTTTATAACATTAAATGTTACCAAATTTATTAGTTTTAAAAGTTTGTTTTTGGAATTTGGTGGGTTTCTATGAGCTTATTTCTTCAAACAGGTGAGGTTGGTATTTTTTTTTTTCTGATTTGAGTGTTTGTCATATCTTAGTCTTACTTATTTAGGCTGGTGCAATGTGAAATGCAATTATAAAAGAATGGATGTCATTGCATAGAAGGTGTATAAAATATTAAATCATTGAGAAGGATGTCTAATTTGTTATCATATAACAGAAAGATAGTCTACAAAATAAAATTGATCTTAGAAAGCAAAGAAATGCTGATACAAAAAAATTGGTATTGAGCAGAAAGGTAGTATATATGTATGTATAGAGAATCAGAGTTCTGAGGAGTGACACTGCAGATATGGTAATTTGCAGACTTGGTAACTTGTGTGTAGAATTTGTTATGCACCCTGGGAACCTAGGATTGGTCAGTTTATCTGGAGGATAAACTCCATTAATGTTCTGAACTATTTTCTCTGTAAATTTATAGGAGCTTCTCAGTTAGATCTTCCTCTGATGATGCAGTTGATCTTTGTTAAGCGTCAGTGTAATCACTAATGCATTGAAAGAAATAATTGTTAATGGATCCAGATGACAGACTAACATATCACAGTATACTGCTTGGGGAGATCTTTTATATTGTGTTCCTCCCAATGACCATCTATAGAACAATATGCCTTCAAGATCGTTTCTTTTAATTACTGTCAGGACTCAATATGATGTCATGCCTTTAGATACATGGCAATTTGAGGTAAATTAAGTGACAGTTTCTGGTTTCCTTGGAGACTCAATTGTATCATTTGATGTTTTTCAGGAAGTTTTCTTATGAGGGAATATTTTGTTGAAGCAGACATGTGAGAGAATGTTTAGCTGAGAACAGACACATGGTGTTTTTCTGGAAGCTTTCTAGTGAAAGTGTATATTATGTTTTGCTGGAGCTCATGCTTGAGTGAACACGTGGTGTTTGGAAAGTATAAGTGTAAACCAATGTGTAGACAGTAGATGATACTCTGACATTGGGTTGCCTTGCTGGTCTTCGCTGATGTTTGTGGTGACTTTGTAGAGAGAAAGGCACCAAAGAACTTCTGGTGGTATTCTGGCTGCTTCTTGCTACTTTGATAAACTCATGCCAATCGGCAGAGCTATGTGGTTTTTTCTATATTGAGCTACTGTTGATTCATGTTTGGTATGTTGCTAGTGGACTGGAATGCAGACAACCAAGATTGGAATTGCCCCAATGAACTCTGTCTAAATAGGTCCATGCTCCCCTTGTCCTATTAGGCATTTTTCTCCTCTACCTTTGGTCAGTGGGCTATAAGGGAGGTTGAAGCATTTAAGAACCCTTATTAAAGTAGGATTTGAAAAATCTAAGCCTATAGTATGCCTTCACAATATAGTTAAAGTTTTTAGAAAACTCTCAATACTGCCTGTTTAAAATACAAAATTTTCAGTTGACAAATAATAAACATGTAATGCATGGTAGTAAATAACTAATTTGAATGTGTCCTTGACTTAGCCATGAAATATGATTGCTTATCAGAAATGTTTTGATCGGTTATGAATAGGTAAACACTTATATCAGAGGAGAAATGTGGTTTTGTTCTATTTGCTCAAAGGTGTATGATACAGAAGTAAGGCTGATTGGTTGGCATTGTTGCTCTCCTCTTGGGGCCACCAGCCATTTCAGCTCCTTCAGTCCTCTAATTTCTCCATCGGGAACCCTTGGGGAGGGACCCATTACTCCAGCTATATAACTAGGGGAGGATGGCCTTGATGGGCATGGGTGGTAGAGGAGATCCTTGGTCTCATGAAGGCTGAATACCAAGTGGGGAGGAATTTGAGGGTGGGGAAGAGGAATTTGAGAGTGGGGAGGAGAGTGGGGGGTAGGTGGGTGCATACCCTCATGGAGGCAGGAGGAGGGGTGATGGGATGGGGGTTCCTGGGTGGTGGGGGGAATGGGGTAAGGGGATAAAATCTGAAATATAAACATAATATCCAATAAAAAATAAAAAAGATAAAAAGATAAAAAAAGAAGTAAGGCTGAAAAATATTTCAGAATTTTAGACAGGGTGTGATAAACTGACTTCACCATATATCTTCTTATTGTTGTGACTTAGTTATTTCTACAGTTGTGAGAACAGTTCAGAAACATTAGGCATGCTTTGTATGTTTGATGATCAATTGCTGGTAGCAGATCTGAGCCTGGATAGAAAACAAGAGAGTAAAAGAACTTATTCTTTTTTCTTATTTTAGAAATTGAGATTTATATAAATTTTATTTATTTTTTTGTTTTTTATTTAATTTTATTGGATATTTTATTTACATTTCAGATGCCATCCCCTTTCCCCATCCCCCCTTAGAAAACCCCTAACCCATGCCCCCTTTTCCTTTTTGCATTTATACACTTTTTAAAAATGTTAATCAAAGGCTTTATAAGTTTGGTAATGCTCAATCAGAAGTGTAACCCACTACCCAACCTAGATATATGAACTATCTTTGACTGGTGGAACCACATGAACATCTGCCTCCCTGTCTCCCCCTCTTTCTCTCTCTTTCTCTCTCTCATCACCTAGCTTCTCATTTCCTTCTTCTCCTCCTCTTCTTACTCCTTCTCTTCCTCTCAGTATTCCTCCCACCTTAACTCCTCCTACATATAACCCTTCCTGTTAAAATAAATCTTTTCTCTCAAAATACAATTAGAATATAATTATGCCAATTTGTACCAGTGAGGTACAAGATAGTCCTAATACTCAGTCCATCCTTTTGTTGACTAACCAGCACCGGAAAGAGGCAATTCTTGTCTAGTGACTGTCTCACCACAACTGGAGTAACTCCAAGGATGCTCAATTTCTTCTTAGAATTCCAAGACAGGAAGATATCAGGAGCAGACAGGTCTCTAATCAAAATGAATATTAATACAGAAATGTTTGTCACATCAATTCTGTGGACTTCTGATGTTTTGAAAACCAACTATCCATGTAAGGTAATCTGGAGTGTTGTCTGTTAACTCCACTCAACTATTTCTAAATAAAACATAGAAAATACCCTAACAATAAACTCCAGGCCATGAATTTGCTATAGTCCCTTAACTCACAGGCTAACCATCTCAAATCTGTTAAAAAAGTTAAAGAAGGACTGGGTCTAAGCCTTGTATTCCTAAATGTGTTATACTGGTACAATGCCTATGAGAGTATCAATATTCATCTCACTTTTATATCAAGAAGAAGCTCTTACCAATGAAAACCTTAAATTGGTAATCAAAGTAAATTTGTGCCATTTAAGAAATTATACCTTCATCTTGATAATAATTGTACAGATTTCTACCAATAGGTTATGGCTATGCAATAAATCCTAGCTAATCCTCTCTATTCCCACAAAACCACTACTTTTCCCTAGAAACACAGCCCAATATTTACGACCTTAGTCCCCAAGCCCAGAGAATAGGGGCGCTGACTCTTCATTAACTTCTTCAAGCTGATTATGGGCATTGAGATATTAGAAGAGGAGTGGGGGAAGCATAAATTGATAAGCCTCTGATACTGTGTCTTCACTGCATACAGATGGAATTCAAGGACGTCAGAGGTTTGAGCAGGTCTGCTCAGCTTGCTTGATGAGTAAATACACCAAGGCTGTGTATTCTGCAATATACAATTCTCAAAACAAATTTTAGTATCAAGATAATTTTTTTAAGAGGGCTGACATTTTATTAAAGATGTTGATTCTAACAGCTTTTCTTTTTCCCCCTCTTTTATTGGATATAATATTTACATTTCAAATTTTATCCCCTTACCCCATTCCCCCCACCACCCAGGAACCCCTTATCCCATCCCCCCTTCTCCTGCTTCTATGAGAGTGTGCACCCACCTACCCTCTCACCTCTCACCCTCAGATTTCCCCCACCCCTCAGTGTTCAGCCTTCATGGAACCAAATATCTACTCTCCCACCTATGCCCGATAAGGCCATCCTCCCCTACATATACAGCTGAAGTCATGTGTCCCTCCATATGTGCTCCTAGGCTGGTGGTTTAGACCCTGGGGAGCTCTGGTTGGTTGGTATTGTTGCTCTCCTTATGGGGCCACCAACCCTTTCGGCTCTTTTAGTCTCCTCTCTAACTTCTTCATTGGGAACCCTTGATCACATTAATGGTTAGCTGTGAGTATCTGCCTCTGGGTATGTCAGACTCTGGGGGACCTCTAAGGAGACAGCCTTATCAGGCTGCTGTCAGCATTCCCTTCCTGTCATCCATATCAGCGTCTATTTTTGGTGACTGCACATGGGATGAATACCCAGGTGGAATGGTCTCCATACAACCTCTCTTTCAGTTTCTGTCTCTCACTTTGTCTCCATATTTGCTCCCTTGGGTATTTAGTTACTCCTTCTAAGAAAGACCTAAGCATCCACACTTGTTCTTCCTTCTTCATGAGCTTCGTGTGGTCTCTTAGTTGAATCTTTGTTGTTTCAAACTTTTGGGGTAATATCCACTTATCAGTGAGTAAATACCATGTGTGTTTTTTTGTGATTGGGTTACCTCACTCAGGATATTTTCTAGTTCTATCGATTTACCTAAGAATTTCTCGAATTCATTATTTTTAATAGCTGAGTAATATTCCATTGTGTAAATGTACCACATTTTTTGTATCCATTCCTCTGTTGAAGGGCATCTGGGTTCTTTCCAACTTCTGGCTATTATAAATAAGGCTGCTATGAACATAGTGGAGCATATGTCTTTGTTATATGTTGGGGCATTTTCTGGGTATATGCTCAGGAGTGGTACAGCTGGGTCCTCAGGTAGTGCTATGTCCAATTTTCTGAGGAACCGCCAGACTGACTTCCAGAGTGGTTGTACCAGCTTGCAACCCCACCAACAATGGAGGAGTGTTCCTCTTTCTCCACAACCTGGCCAGCATCTACTATCACCTGAATTTTTTATCATAGCCATTCTGACTGGTGTTAGGTGGTATCTCAGTGTTGTTTTGATTTGCATTTCCCTGATGACTAAGGGTGTTGAGCGTTTCTTAAGGTGCTTCTCAGACATTCGTGTTTCCTCAGTTGAGAACTCTTTGTTTAGCTCTGTACCCCATTTTTAATGGGGTTATTTTGTTGTTTGGTGTCTAATTTCTTGAGTTCTTTGTATATATTCAATATTAGCAATCTATCGGATCTAGGATTGGTAATGATCTTTTCCCAATCTGTTGGTTGCCATTTTGTCTTGTTGACAGTATCCTTGCCTTACAGAAGCTTTGCAATTTGATGAGGTCCCATTTGTCAATTTTTGATCTTAGAGCATAAGCCATTGGTGTTCTATTCAGGAACTTTCCCCCTGTGCCTAGGTATTCGAGGGTCTTCCCCAACTTCTATTAGTTTCAGTGTATTTGGCTTTATGTGAAGGTTCTTTATCCACTTGGAGTTGAGCTTTGAACAAGGGGATAAGAATGGATTAATTTGCATTCTTCTACATGTTGACCTCCAGTTGAGCCAGCATCACTTGTTGAAAATGGTGTCCTTTTTCCACTGGATGACTTTAGCTCCCTTGTTAAAGATCAAGTGACCATAGGTGTGCGGGTTCATTTCTGGGTCTTCAATTCTATTCCATTGATCTTCCTGCCTGTCTCTGTATCAATACCATGCAGTTTTTTATCACTACTGCTCTGTAGTACAGTTTGAGGTCAGGGATGGTGATTCCCCCAGAAGTTCTTTTATTGTTGAGAATAGTTCTTGCTATCCTAGGTTTTTTTGTTATTCCAAATGAATTTGTAAATTGCTCTTCCTATCTCTATGAAGAATTGATTTGGAATTTTGATGGGGATTGCATTGACTCTGTAGATTGCTTTTGGCAGGATGGTCATCTTTACTAAGTTAATCCTGCCAATCCAGGAGCATGGGAGATCTTTCCATCTTCTGAGATCTTCCTCTATTTCTTTCTTCAGAGACTTGAAGTTCTTGTCATACAGATTTTTCACTTGCTTGGTTACATTCACTCCAAGATATTTTATTTTATTTATGGCTATTGTGAAGGGTGTCATTTCCCTAATTTCTTTCTTAGCCTGTTTATCCTTTGAGTAGAGGAAGGCTACTGATTTGTTTGAGTTGATTTTATATTCAGCCATTTCACTAAAGTTGTTTGTCAGGTTTAGGAGTTCTCTGGTAGAAGTTTTAGGGTCACTTAAGTATACTATCATATCATCTGCAAATAGTGAAATTTTGACTTCTTCCTTTCCTATTTGTATCCCTTTGACTTCCTTTTGTTGTCTAATTGCTCTAGCTAGGACTTCCAGTACTATATTAAATAGGTAAGGTGAGAGTGGGCAGCCTTGTCTATTCCCTGATCTTAGTGGGATTGCTTCAAGTTTCTCTCCATTTAGTTTGATGTTGGCTACTGGCTTGCTGTGTATTGCTTTTACTATGTTTAGGTATGGTCCTTGAATTCCTGATCTTTCCAAGACTTTTAACAGGAAGGGCTGTTGAATTTTGTCAAATGCTTTCTGAGCGTCTAGTGAGATGTCCATGTGGTTTTTTCTTTGAGTTTATTTATGTAGTGGATTACATTGATGGATTTCCAAATATTGAACCATCCTTGCAATCCTGGGATAAAGTCTACTTGATCATGAAAGATAATTGTTTTTGATGTGTTGTTGGATTCGGTTTGCAAGAATTTTATTGAGTATTTTTGCGTCAATATTCATAAGAGAGATTGGTCTGTAGTTCTCGTTCTTTGTTGGGTCTTTCTGTGGTTTTGGTACGAGCGTAATTGTAGCTTCATAGAACGAATTGGGTAGTGTTCCTTCTGTTTCTATTTGATGGAATAGCTTGAAGTGAGTTGGTATTAGGTCTTCCTTAAAGGTCTGATAGAATTCTGCACTAAAACCATCTGACCCTAGACTTTTTTTGGTGGGGAGACTTTTAATAACTTCTTCTATTTCTTTAGGTTTTATAGCACTGTTTAGATGGTTTATCTGCTCCTGGTTTAATTTTGGTATCTGGTACCTGTCTAGAAAATTGTCCATTTCATCCATATTTTCCAATTTTGTTGAGTATAAGCCTTTGTAGTAGGATCTGATGATATTTTTAATTTCCTCAATTCCTGTTGTTATGTCTCCCTTTTCAGTTCTGATTTTATTAATTTGGATACTGTCTTTGTGCCCTTTGTTTAGTTTGGCTAAGGGTTTATCTATCTTGTTGATTTTCTCAAAGAACCAGCTCCTGGTTTTGTTGATATTTTGTGCAGTTCTTTTTGTTTCTACTTGGTTGATTTCTGTCCTGAGTTTGATTATTTCCTCTGTCTACTCCTCTTGGGTATATTAGCTTCTTTTTGTTCTAGATCTTTCAGGTGTTCTGTCAAGTTGTTAGTGTATGCTCTTTCCAGTTTCTTTTTGTGGGCACTTAGAGCTATGAGTTTTCCTCTTAGTACTGCTTTCATGGAGTCCCACAAGTTTTGGTATGATGTATGCTCATTTTCATTAAATTCTAAAAAGTCTTTAATTTCTTTCTGTATTTCTTCCTTGACCAAGTCATCATTGAGTAGAGCATTGTTCAGTTTCTACATGTATGTGAGCTTTCCATTGTTTTTGTCCATATTAAAGATGAGCCTTAGTCCACGGTGGTCTGATAGGGTACAAGGGATTATTTCAGTCTTTTTGTATCTGTTGAGGCTTGTTTTGTGACCAATTATATGGTCTATTTTGGAGAAGGTACCATGAAATGCTGAGAAAAAGGTATATTCTTTTGTTTTAGGATGAAATGTTCTATAGATGTCAGTTAAGTCCAATTGGTTCATAACTTCTGTTAGTTTCATTGTGTCTTGGTTTAGTTTTTGTTTCCATGATCTGTCCATTGCTGAAAGTGGGGTGTTGAAATCTCCCACTATTATTGTGTGAGGTGTAATGCATGCTTTAAGCTTCAGTAAAGTTTCTTTTATGAATGTGGGTGCCCTTGCATTTGGGGCATAGATGTTCAGAATTGCAAGTTCCTCTTGGTACATTTTTCCTTTGATGAATATGAAGTGTCCTTCTTTATCTTTTTTGGATCCTTTTGGTTGAAAATCTATTTTATTTGATATCAGAATCACTATTCCTGCTCGTTTCTTGAGACCATTTGCTTGGAAGTTTGTTTTCCATCCTTTTACACTGAGGTAATATCTGTCTTTTTCACAGAGGTGCATTTCCTGCATGCAGCAAAATGCTGGGTAGTGTTTATGTATCCAGTCTGATAGTCTATGTCTTTTTATTGGAGAGTTGAGTCCATTGATATTAAAAGATATTAAGGAAAAATGTATGTTGTTTCCTGTTATTTTTGTTATTGGCGGTGGAGTTATGTTTGTGTAGCTATCTTCTTTTAGGGTTGTTGGAAGATACTTTCTTGCTTTTTCTAGGTTGTAGTTTCCCTCCTTGTGTTGGAGTTTTCTGCCAATTAACCTTTGAAGTGCTGGATTTGTGGTAAGATATTGTGTAAATTTGGTTTTGTCATGGAATATTTTGGTTTCTCCATCAATATTGATTGAGAGTTTTGCTGGTTATAGTAGTCTGGGCTGGCATTTGTGTTCTCTTAGGTTCTGTATGATATCAGTCCAGGGTCTTCTGGCTTTTATAGTCTCTGGTGAGAAGTCTGGTGTAATTCTTATAGGTCTGCCTTTATATGTTACTTTACCTTTTTCCCTTAGTGCGTTTAGTATTTTTTCTTTGTTTTGTACATTTGATGTTTTGATTATTATGTGGCAGAAGGTATTTCTTTTCTAGTCTAAACTATTTGGAGTTCTGTAGGCTTTTTGTATATTTATGGACATCTCTTTCTGTAGATTAGGAAAGTTTTCCTCTATAATTTTGTTGAAGATATTTACTGGTCCTTTTAGTTGGGAGTCTTCCCCTTCATCAATACCTATTATCCTTAGGTTTGGCCTTATCATTGTGTCTTGGATTTCCTGTATATTTTGGGTTAGTAGCTTTTTGTATTTTGCATTTTCTTTGACAGTTGGGTCAATGTTTTCCATGGCATCTTCTGCACATGAGATTCTCTCTTCTATCTCTTGTATTCTGTTGGTGATACTTGTGTCTATGACTCCTGATCTTTTTCCTAGGTTTTCTATCTCCAGGGTAGTCTCCCTTTAAGATTTCTTTATTGTTTCTACTTCTATTTTTAGATCTTGAATGGTTTTGTTTAATTCCTTCACCTGTTTGGTTGTGTTTTCTTGCAATTCATTAAAGGATTTTTGTGTTTCCTCTTTAAGGGCTTCTATCTGTCTACCTGTGGTCTCCTTTAAATTCTTTGAGAGTGTTATTTATATCCATTTTAAAGTCCTCTATTATCATCATGAGAAGTGATTTTAATTCTGAATCCTGCTTTTCTGGTGTGATGGGGTGTTCACGGCTTTCTATGATGGGGGAACTGGGTGGTGATTATGCCATGTAACTTTGGATTCTATTGCTTGCATTCTTGTGCTTGCCTTTAGCCATCTGGTTAACTTTAGTGCTACCTGTACTTGCTGTCTCTGACTGAAGCTTTCCTTTCCAGTTATCTTGCTTGTGTCTGATCTCCCTGGGGTTCAGATGTCTCTGTGATCTTCTCCAGCTGCTTTGAGTACAGTGGTACCTCTAGGATGACTCAGGATAAGGTGTCTCCAAGGTAGCAGACCAGCTAGGTATCCGCTGTTTAGGGTGCAGTATCTCCTCTAGGATGCCTCAGGATAAGGTGTCCACTGTTCTGTGTGCAGTGGCTCCTCTAGAGATACCTCAGGGCATGTTGTCTGTCGCTCTGAGTTCAGTTGTTCCTCTGTGGCTCTGGGTTGAGTGGATCTTCCAGAATGTCTCCGGCGGAATCAGGAGTCCACACAAGAGCATACCAGGCAGAAGTCTGCTCCAGGCCTCAGATCCGGGAGAGGGGCCGAAGGGGAGTGCTATTCCACAGGGGCAGGGGTGTGTGTGTTGGGTATCTGCTGGAATCTGAGCACTCTCAGCACCCAGGTATGGGTGTAGGGCAGTGTGTAGGTCTTCCTACCTATGGCTCTGGGATCCGTGGAGCCTCCAGGATGTCTTTGGCAGAATCCGGGGTCCACACAAGAGCAGACCGGGCAGAGGTCTGCTCCAGGCCTCCTATATAAATTTTATAAGGAAGGGGATCAAGGGGACTCATTTTGTAGACTCAGTTTATCTTATTTTGTAGAATAAATTAAACATTTTGTAGAATAAATTAAACTGAGTTTATTTTAATTTTTAAATTGTTCAAATGTATAAACAACACTCAGAAGCTCTGAAGATACCTAGAAGTTCTAGACCACAACCTTATCAACTATATGCTCCAAATCTAAAACTTTACAATGATAGAATACTGTCTGCTTTCAAAATGAGAATAACACATCTAAGATTATACACCCAGTAGACACAGGACTAGTGTGTAGCTTGTTGGATATATATATCTTCAAATATTGTTCATTACATTTTAAATAAAAAATAAAGATTTGTATATTCAGGTGAATTCCCTGGCTTTTCAAGTTTTAGATCTTTTGATTTCAAAGTAGATAAAGAATGCTTGGTCTAAATGCACTAATTTAAATATATCCCATGTACACAAAAAGCTGTACAGAAGTCAGATATTAAATCTTACATGGGATAATAAGACATAAAACATAGGAACTGAAGAGATAGCTCAGTAGTTAAGAGTGCATATTGCTCTTGCAGAGTTCTGAGTTCAATTCCCAACAACCATATTGGAGAACTTGACTTTCTGTTAACTCTAGCTGCAGAGGACTCAATGCCTCTCTTCACATGCATATACTCATACATGGAAATATACATATATATACACATATAATTTTTAATTAAAATAAACATAATTCAGTGGTACTTGTATTCTCAGAAAACTACACATCTATCAACTCTACTTAGTAGTACAAATATACTCAGGATACAGAAAAGAAATCTCTCTCTATCACTCAACTACTCCTTTTGTCCACTGCCATAACATTCATGAACTTCTTCTTGATTGGGTGTCTCCTTATCCTGTTTTCACATGGCTGCCTATTCTGTGCATTTCATTCAAATTGAATCATTAAAACATATTTTTTATACATTTTTCTTTCATTTCGCTTAATGCTTCTGAAATTTAAAATATGATCACATGTAACATATATTAGTACTTTATTCTATATATTAGGTAATAATATTTCCTTGAATGGATGTAGCCCACATGATTTGCTTATTATCTGATACACAGTTAACTTGCTTCCACTTGGGGCTATTCTGAATTAGTCCTGCTATAAATGTTTGTAGGCACATTTTGCTTCAATACTTGCTTTCAATTTGGTTTTCTTAAGTTTAATAATGTGCCACTGTTTTCCAGTTAACCCTGGAGTTATGATTCATTCTCTCCCATCCGAGAGAAAAAAAACACTACCCAAGGTTGAAGGAGGTAAGAAACTGGTCAACTTTTTCCAACAGAATAAGAGAACTGTCAATACACGATAAACGATCAGAGTTGAACTATCTTCCACTTCTAAAAATGTTTATGTTTAGAGTGGGAAAGATTAGCTGTAGAGAGCCCTGAGCTGTGACTAAATAGAAATTATTTCACTATTTACAGGTCATCACCACTGTGTTTTTCATTCCCTTTAACTTTTCCCATATGTCTTCAGCTATATGAATATTATTGTCTAATATTCCAGTTAGTTGCAGCTTGAGTATTATCTGGAGAGAATAAGCTCTGAGAGCAACAGCTTTGTGCTATGCTATGGCATTTTAGAACATCTCATCAGTGGAGAGAATCTTTTGTTACTGTACTAAACAAGATTTCAAGGATCCAGAATATTTAATATTGATACTAATCAATATCATGAAACAATAATTCTGGGTGTTTCTGGCTGACAACACATAGGTCAAATTCTGGATGCAATTAGATTAAAGCCCAAAGTCTTTACTGTGTCTTGCAAAACTTTTACAGCATGAAGTCTATCTATAGCTACAGATGCTTGCTTGAATCTCACAGAATGCATGGATACTGTGAACTTTGGTTTGGTCCTTGCCTTTCCCCTAGTAACTGAACTCATACTGGTGCGTACTCAGGCCACAGTACAGGTGTGTGGATGACTTCCTTGTCTACCTGTTTCCACAGGTAGGCTGCTTCTTTTCTTCTTTCTATACTTTGATCACAGCACACTCATTGATCCTGACCACTCTCTTGGTTTTGACAACTTTTCTGTTTCCCTTCACCTTAACTTTTTGCTTATTGAAGAACTAGCATGTTTTTCCGGGTCTGAGACCACAAGAAAAACCATTTAGAGCATCTATCTTTTTGCATTATGATTCTCTGTCCCATCTCTGAGTTCTTTTTATTCATATCCACAGTTTGCAATATTTATTGGTACAATTCGCTATTTGATTTTTGTTTGATTTCTCATAAATTGGTGAAATCACATATCAAAATTTCTTGTATCTGCTGTAGTAGGCTAAGACCTAAGTGAACCAGATGCCATAAACTTCATGTTTAAGCTAAGTAAATAAGGAAATTACACAGCATTTGTCATATTTTAAATTGTTCTTTAAGTTAGTTAGCTCATATAATACAACAATCCAACTTCAATGACCTGGATTCTTTTATCTGTGCGGGTCCTGCAGAAGCACTGAAACCCATGGCCTGTTGAATGCTAGACAGGTGCTTTATCACTTATCTGCATCCCCCAAACAATTAAGATTTCAGAGTTAGGGTATTACCATGGGGACAAAACTGGGATTACCTAACTATACAAAGAATATCTTCTGTATTATATGGATTCATCACATGTTAATTTAAAAATCTACAAGAAAGGGAGGAATAGAAGGTGAGACATTCAGTAGGCAGAAAGAATTCTCTGATAGAGTCAGTTGAAGGGAATCATGTATGTGATGAGGAGAGATAGATGACACCTCTGTGACGAGCTAACCAGCTATATGGCACAATATAGATTAGTATGAATCAGTTCTGTTAAGTCATTGGCTAATCAGGGAATGAGCCTACCTGTATGCTCTAGGTGTCTCTAAATATATTTGAAGTTGAGTTGTTATTCTGGGAGCTTGTGGCCAGAAGGAAAACAGCTTATTACACCTAACTAGCTCAGATTGGCTTCTACCTTGTACTCCTCCTGGACCAACCTGCCAAATGCTGAGATTATCAATACTAACCACCATGACTGGCCAAGAAATTTTGATTTACTCTCAAGTCCCTTTTAAGTAATCCCATCTAGAAGAACAGAACTGAGTTGATGCCATGTGATTTCCTCTAGTATTAGGGAGATGGTCAGCAAGGTGGTCAGAGATCATGCATTCCTAGGCAGCATGAAATGTTATCCCAGTACTGTGTAAAGAGCCAACAACTTATGAGACTCCCTGATATCTAAGTTGTTGTAATGCTTAATACTGTTGCATTGACAGAAATTAGAATCTCTTAGGAAACAAACCCCCATGCACAATTCTGAGTGATTATTGAGATTAGGTGAACTTCTGAGAGCACCTCTGAATCTCTGGATTAGGTTGATTTAGGAGGGAGGACCCACCTTAGCTTTAGATAAAATCATACCATGGGCTAGGGTCTGAAAATGAGTCAAAACAAAAACAATGTGAGCATAAGCATTTACCACTCTCTACCTCTGACTGCATGGCATCCCTTAGTTATATAAGTTCAAGTTACACCAAGCTCTTCTTTCCTTAAATTTAGGCATTTAATCACAGTAATAAGATCAGTTATGGAGGCAGACAAAATCTAAATCTAAAACAGACAAACAAACAAAATTTTTAAATCAGAACTAGATTTGGGCTTTAGTTTATTCACCATTTAGCCATTTGATCCTGGGTTACATAATGTTTCTCTGTACTCGTATGTCCTTATTTAAAATGCATGAAGAGAGATGTCTACTGCTCAAACTTTCAGAATGATAAAACATAAAGGAGAATCACATTGTCATATTGTAGACACAATGAACTGTTTACTTAGGATTTGAAGGTAAAGAATGAGTTAGAGGAAAAGGAACCACAATATGAGGCGGCTCTGAGGTAGAGAGGAAACCCTAAGTGTGGAGTGGACTGCACTAACCCACAGAGCAAAATAAAATCTTGTAGGACATGATACTGTGGAGGCAGGAAAGGTGAGATGTTGAGGGCTTGAAACAATGGGAAGCCAGAAATGAAGCCAGTCAGGGAAGCCACATGGCTCACATTGCATTTGTTTTTTTGACTGAATCACATAACTAGTATCACACAATCCATGAGGCACTCACAAAGAATGTGAACTCAAGTTTTCACTAAAGTTTCCCTTTTTTCCTGGGTTTCCCTATTTTTCTCTTCTTTATATTAGCTAACTTAAATAAAAATGTGTCCTTTAATAAATTGTTTTTGCTAAATTTGATTGTTTTTATCATATTGGTTTGCATAAGGACATCTCATCAAACTATGTATTACACTTATGCATATGTACCTCATTTTCATTCACCTGCTGTCTCATGCCTTTCTACCCTTCAAATTGTTCCCTTTGTTCCCTCAGACATTTTTCTTCTAGTTTCATTTCCTCTGTACATGAAGAATTATAATATGATATGTAAGTATTCTTTTATTCTTTAAACTGAGGACTCTGTAACTACCGCCAAATTACTCAATCTTGCTATATGAAGATTACTATGAGAGGTAAATGAGACATAAATGCTTGACATGATGTGTATGCTCAATAACTATTAGCTGAATTTCTATTATTAGAATCTGTTTATGTACATATCTAAGGTATATACAAAATACCTTAATGAGCTGAGAAGGGACCAATTGTATTTCAGGTGCTCATTTCTGTGTCTCTCATTGAATTTCACCATGAAAGTTATTCCTATGAGACAGAGTGCTGAGATTCTCTTTTCTAATCTCTCCTTTCTCCAGAGACCAATTACTCGTTTGTAACTCTCAGTTTCTCTGTCTGTAATGAGAATTGAAGACTTGAGTGCAGGTCTCTTTTGGGATGGTAGTAGGTCACAATGAGCTAAGAGGGATTAGAGCCCTTGGAAAAAATGCTAATATGAATTTAAGAAAGCTACTGTCATTTTTGATGTCACGGTTGAAAGGTGACAGATATACACAATGAATTACCCTTAATAATTGCTCTGTAGAAGCAGCATAAAATTGCCCTGAAGATGTCTAGACATAGTGGGTCTCCTGGTATTAGGAAAGCTGTAGAAATGTCAATTAAGATAAATGCCCAAAGGCAAAAGAGAAATAAAAAAAGAAAAGAAGAGAAAAGAAAAAGGCCATCAGCTTTTGAGTCTAGGAAGAATCTAAATATCTTCCTGTGAACTCTTAATAGGTGTATATAAATTTTCCACTGCCTTCTCTGCCTAGGACACAAGATGCATTGTTCCTGTTTCACCAAAGCAGAGTTGGAGGTTTAATGATTTCTCCTGGGTAAATCAGCTGTTAATGGAATCTGTTTGTTCCTAACTCTAACTCCAGTACTTTCTAGTTAGATTTGCAAAGTCACTGTACCTTACATGAAGCCATAAAACAAGTCATCATGGCAGAAAGAGTCCAGAATCTCTCTCTTCCCATTCATAGCTGTTCAACTAACCATTTTGCTCACTATAATGCTGTTTAGATGATATGTAAATAATTGCAGTATAGCAAGCCTGGCCAAGAGCAAGACTTAAAAGGAGCCAGGTCAGTTCTAAGTGTTTCTAACTTTACTCAACTCTGTTGTCTTTGTACCAAGCCATGCCTTAGTTTTTCCCCTAGTACTTACATATCAAAACAGATCCATCTTATTCTTTGCTTTTAGTGCTTATGAAAGATAAATTATTTTTATTATGGTAGAAAAGGTAATAGTTGAACTGTCAAATCAAAAATATTCAGTATCTCAGATTTTTTATCTGCTAGGATACTTTATTTATATTTTTATATCCCTTATGATTCTGTTCTTCTAAAAATTAGCTATCAGCCAACTGCATATATTAAGTAATAATTAATTTGCTTTCCTATTTTTAATTAACTGGGGACTGAAACAGCTGCTAGATATAACTCCTGATCAGCATGAGCTGCAAGGCCTATGACCATGCTGAAATGATTGTATCCAGTAGGAAGAAGGGAAATTTCCAGCCTTGCCATATGAAATGGAGAGCTGCAATTAAATGTTCAAAAAACCATCTGACCTTGAAAATCTGTAATTCTTCTCTGTTTGTGAAAGTACTTCACTATAAGAGAATCTAGGCTAGGATGTATTGACAACTGTTAAGTTTTCAAGTAAAAGCCTAGAAATTTTCCAGGAGCTGGTTGAATGACCTTTTAAAAATAACTGGAGTCAGGACACTTTCGAGTTACTTTGATAATATTAGGGTCTGCCCCATTTTAGCTGGATGTCCGTGATGTGACTTTATTATGAGGCACAATGTTTTCTGTACCTGCTAACTGCCATGAATTCATGGGTTCAAGAGAATTTTTTTTCTTTTGAAAATTTTTCCCCAAGGTGTGGAGAGAGTATTTTAAGCACAACAAATTTGAAGTTTGGTTTTCAACTGCTGCCCCTGAAAAAAGTCAAAGTAAATAATGAGAAAATTCTACAACTGTTGGGGGCCAACTTTTAGCAGAAAGCGGCTATCAGCTTTGCAGCCATCTTGAGCCATATACCCTGACATGTGACTTGGATTACAATAGCCTACAGCAGCTGAGCACACTCTGATAATCTTGGTTTAGATACCTTGAGATTAAAGGTGTGTGATTTAAGAGTGTAATTTAGAGATAAGATTTAGAGACAAGACCTAAGGGCATGATTAAAGGTGTGACCAAAAGGCGTGGCTTAGAAGTGAGACATATAAAAGGCAGAGACAGAACAGATCAGAATCAGACACATCAGACATTAGGAAGACACAGAAGAGAGAATCAGACTATAGAGGGAGAACCAGACACAGCATAGAGAAGACAGGTAGCAGGCACTTTGGAAGAGAACTTGGAAGAAGTAACTTGGAACTTGGAGGGACTAGGAGCTAGGGACTAGGCACTAGGAATTCAAGACTTAGGACTTAGACTGAAGAATAAACGGGATTGAAACACTCTGTCTGGTCTCCATTCCTCGCGACCGCCCTCACTCTCTCTCTTGCTGAACTCCGACCTGCGGACCAGGAGCGGCAGCCTGGGCCGGGATACTGTGGCCACCCAAATGTGGGTCGGCCTGGGCCTCAACATTTTGCTCAGGCTGCGACATTTTTTGGCACCTGAATGTGGGGCTAGTGCGGTTCTCAACATACAACTAGTTTGCATGGACAAATGATTTTTCTTGATCTCTGTTTATTAAAAAAAACAACCACATAGCACCTTAACTAAAGATATTTTGTCTTATTTAAGAAAACATTTAATTTTAATTTTTCACAGGAATTCTATTAGGTTTGTTATAAGATGTGTGTGTGTGTTTGTGTGAGAGAGAGAGAGAGAGAATGACAGAGAGACAGAGAGAGAATGTGTGTGAGAGAGATAGAGACAGAGAGACAGAGAGAGATAAAGGAAGAGAGAGCTTCAATATATGGAGAATAAAGAGTAATTAATCCCACACCAGCTGACTCCCTTGACTTCCTGATTTTCCATCTCTTTATCCTCACAAATTCTCACATTACCTTTTTATATATCACGATGCTTTCACAGTTATCACCCAGATTATTCACTTCTATAAACCTACAAGTCACAAGTATGCCTTGGGTAAGCACAACCTTGGGTCTTCAGGCAGGGAAAACCTGGGATGATCAAACCTAGCTTCTCAGCTGTCAGTTCCTGGTTAGGTTTTAGTAAGTGTTTCTTCCAACAAGCCTTGTCCATGAGTGCTACCTGATGAGATACCATTCTTCTATGAACCAACAGCATTTGAGTTTCCCTTATATATTGTCTTTAAATGTTCATTTTCTCTCATCTCCTCCATGATACAATTCCCTTAAGCATCAAAGGGAGGGTTCTTTTTCAAGTGTATATTCACAAGGATTTTAATACTTTTGGTGAGGAAGTCCAAGACTGTAGTAAATGAGCGAGTGGCTGAACTCAGTTTTCTGTTTTTAAAGTGGAGAAGCTGAACTGCCTTTTCTTCCGAGTTTAGTGTATTATTGGTGTGTGCCTTGGACTCTAAGATATTTGGAAAAGTGGACTCAGTCCACTGGAAGTGGTGTTAATGACAAGATATATATATATATATATATATATATATATATATATATATATATATATATTGTTTTCTTTAATAATAAAAAATGCCAAAAACAGTAGGAAGGAGAGAGAAAAGTTGCCATGACAACCTCCAACGCTGTACCTCTCAAAATTCAATTTATACATATAAAAAAAAATGTGCCTTTACTTTTCCCAATAGAGTCTCAGATTTTGTTAACTGCTAAAAAGTTTTATGGAGGAGGTTTTAATGATACCTGTCAATTTCAAGGAAGATAAAGATAAAAACAATTATCATAGTTAGAAAAGTGCTTTTAGCCTTGAATACTTTTTGGGTTTCCAGGTTAAATGTGGTTAGTCACTATTTGATCTATGGATGATGTTCACATCTGTCCCAGAAGCTAAGATGATTTTACACCTTACAACTTCTCACACTGCCCTCAGAAGGACACTGTGCCACTGTAACATCACATTGAATGAATTGTCAAAGGAAAATAAAATAAATAGATACTGATCAAGAGAAACAAGGGTGTATGAATATTAAAGCTCAATGTCAGGATTACTTAAGAATCTTGGCTACTCTGTCTTTACTAGCCACATAGAATCGAGAATTTTGTGTAATTTTCCATAGGTCTGTGTTCAATAATGTGTAAAATAGAGCACTATACTTAAAAGAATATTGTGACATTTAAAAAAATCTTCAGAATTGATACATATAAGAGCTCAGACAATGCCAAGATGGTGATGATGGTGGTGGTGATGATGGTGGTGGTGCTGGTGGCAGCTGTGATGATAATAGTCATGCTGATAGTGAATATGATGGTCATGTAATGCTAGTGATGTTGGTCATGACTTAATTTATTGTTACAGTGTTGTGTCTATTGAGTACATATAAAATAAACACCACCACTACAGTAACAATAACAACTACCTTACATAGATAGCATTCATCTCAGCAAACACATTGATAATAACAGGCTTCAGGCAATCTCCTAGGCATTTTCTAAATCAGTGATTGATGTGGGAGAACCCAGATCATTATTGGTGATGATACCCATGGGTCCTGGGTTATACAAGAAAGCAGACTAAGCAGGTGACATGGTCAAGCCAGTAAACATCACTCCTTCATACGTTCTATCTCAGATCCTGCCTACAGCTTCTTGATTCATCCTTCTTCAACTCACTTTTGGGCAGTCGTGTTGGTGAGAGTTCATGGCATGGATATGGCTTCTGACATTACTAGAAGATACCATCTCACAGCATGCTCCCTGATGCTCTAGTTCCTTTTTAATTTTCTGCCCTTCTTATGCAATGTTCCCTAAGAGTGCAGAGTGCTTTGCAGATGTATCCATTGGAATTGGGTCTCCCAATTCTGTATTTTGATTGGTTTCTTCTAATGGTGTCTTTCTGTCACAAAGAGAGTCTTCCTTGGTAAGAGAAGAAGACTATAATTTTCTGTGGGTATAAGCATCAATATTTAGATATTGTTGTTAAGGATTATGCTGACTTAGTAATATAGTGATTATAGATTCCCCTTCAATAATTGTGGTTTTACTAGCACTGAAAAGTTAGTTTTCCACTACCAGGCATTGTTTCTTTCTTTTTGCAAGGGTCATAAATCTGATTAGAGAGATATTGGTTTCTGCTACAGTATGCATGCCACTATGGCCATATGCCACCTTTAAGCCTACTGTGCCATGGTGATTATCTTGTGCTTTATAGGCATCAATGCTGGTAGGATGACCAAGCCAACTTAGTCAATCAACAGGGTCTTGAGGGAGAGAGTGAGGAATAAAGAAAAAAAAAGGCAATGAGACAACATTATAGTATGACACCAACATGTGGTGAAATGGAATTAGTTTTTTCCAGTTTGCTTTTATATCATTCTACATACAAAAATAAGGTCACTTCTAAGGCAAAAACAAAGTAGTCAAGAAAAAAACAAGGCATATAAAAATAGTCAAGGAACAAGTAAGGCATAAACAAAGCCACTAAGGTCACTGTCTCTAGGGACTTATCAAGATGATTAAGATAAAAGGAATAAACTCCTTCACTGTAATTTTCTTGAGCTTACTTTCATGTTCTAGCCCAATGAGCCTTCTACAGTAGGACTAATTTTTCATTTCTTCCCTTAGAAACGTGCATGGTATGTTCTTGTACCATGAAAGCTAGTTCTCAGGGAGGAGACATTCAGATCAATTCCAGCTCTGGTGTCTTTGAGCCCTGTTTCTGAACTACATAGTGTACTTAGCCATAGATATTCATCTTCAACCTCTGGGGCCAATCAAGTACAAACAGTAGGCTGTATGTTTTAGGAGTCTCTTAGAAATCCTTGACCAACCATTACAAATAGGGTTTCTTATGTTTAGTATTGGGAGATTTGTTAGGTGACCTTTGTTGGCAGGAACATTGTCATACCTTTTTTAAAAAAATCATTAAATCTATATATGTATATCTATAAACACAATTCCTATTAAGATTTATGCCACATGTACAAACACTTGTAGCTCCTGTGATACTGTATCACTTACTTTTCTGTTGACATGACTAAATACTTGCGTTAAAACAACTTAGGGGTGGAAAGAATCATTTGACACATAGCTTAAGTATATAACCCATCATCAGAAAGTCTGGGCCACAGGTATTTGAGTCAATTGATCACATTGTATCTTCAGTCAGGAAGAAGACAGAGCTGGATGTCAGTACTCATCCTACCTTTTTTTTATTTAGCTGATGATCACTGCCCATGAGATTGTATAACCCACATTTAGTATAAGTCTTTCTACTTAGCTCAACCTAGAGGCTCCCAGAGACTCCTTCACAAACTTGCCCTAAGAGGTTCTAGAGCCCGTCAAGTTAACAATGAGTATTAACAGTCAGGAGTCTAACTTGTGTGAAGTTGACTTTGAAACATATGGCTTATACCACCTTTCACCCTAAACCCATGTGTTCTTATTGCTATGTTATATTAAAAACATCCTCTCAGTCTAACTTCAAAAGTTCCAGTCTCTGATGGTTCTAACACTTAAAAACCCCAAGTATAAGTTTCTTCTGAGACTCAAGGCAACTTTTCAAATGTTAGCATTTACTTAAAAATAAACAAAACAAAAATCTACTTATATACTTCAAGTATACAATGACACAGAATAAATCTTTTTGTTCCAACAGGGAGAAGTGGTTTTATAGGAAAGAAACGTCGAAACCGAGAACACAAATCAGCAGAGCAAATACCAACATTACAGCTCCTTTTTGTGCATCATGTACTCCTGATGGAATCATCTGGGCTCTGGAAGTCTTGCTGTCCCTTTCCTCCAGCAGTCCTGTGTCTCATAGAGCCTCTCTGTTGGGCAAGGTGTACATGATTCATGCATCATTTCTTAGCAGGCATTCTTCACTTACTGCATTTCCAACATTTTATAGTAGTTATTGCACCTTAAACTTCACCACCTTAGCTTTGTGCTGGTTGCCATTGTAGATTCTTTGGAGGGATTCCAAGCCTGCAACATAATTCTTTGCCTAGTCTCAACCTTTTAAAATTTTGGTACAACCTCCCATCATTCCTCGCTCTTCCGTATATCAGTATATAACATTATTACCAAACTTAAGATGCTATTCAGTTTTGCTGAAAACACAAGATGTAGTCTGCCTATCTTGTATCATGCTTATATCAGATTTAGTATGCTTTCCAGGTAAACCTTGAGGAACATTTCCATATTGTTTGTTTGTTTTAAACAGTGAATCTCCTTACTGGCATTCTTAGTTTGAACTCCATTCAAATGAATGTGGGTGTTCAGAATAGAGTCTTTAATGGGTAGTTCTTACCACTGAAGCATGTTTCCTTCCTATTTCCCAACTCCTAGCATAAAACTAGATACTCCTATTTAGTAGAGTTAATATGTTTAGCAATAAAAAAATAATTACAGATGCTTTTTTGCAACCTTCTTGCCAACACAATATATTCCTTGCCAAAATTTACCTTTATCTTTTTGGTTCTCTCTCTCTCTCTCTCTCTCTCTCTCTCTCTCTCTCTCTCTCTCTCTCTCTCTTTCACACACACACACACACACACACACACAGAGAGAGAGAGAGAGATCTAAACAAAGAGCTGTCAGTGGTATCCATGTCATAGGCTTGATATGTTCCTGTGAAGTTTCTTCCATGAAACAAATTTGTCCATTACTTTATGTGATAACCTTTAATAAAGTTCTCAGTGCACACATAGAATGCAAATAGCTTCTTTCACAGAATATCCCTTGAATGGTTTCTAGATTGTCAATACGATTGTTACTCCCTCCAGGAACTTCACGAGTTAGGCCTCACTGTCCATATTTCTCACAGCATTTTTGGTTTTCAAATCCCCACCAGAATGACCCATTAAGTTTTTAATGCACAATTCTAAGGTTTTTGTAGCTCACAGTTTCAAAAATATTTCACATTTTTTTTTTGCTTAACCCAGTTTCATAAGTCCAAGAACCACATAGTCAAGGTTTATCCTAGCAACAGCACTGATGCTTGATAGCATTTTCTGTATGAATTATTTCTGTTTGATTGTTATGAAAAAATACTTGGCCAAAACAACTTAACTGTCTAGTTTGGTTCACAGTTGAAGAAGCCTTGCTTTATGACAAGAGCTTGAGGGAGCTGCTGTCATTGCAGAGACAGTTAAATGAACTCTAGGGCTTCTTTTCCTTTAGTCTTGAGCACCAGTTCACGGTATGGTGCTACCACATTTACCTTTGTTTTTCTACTTCTATTACTTCAATCTAATGGCTTCTTCTAGGCAAGTTCAGGGGGTTATCTCTAGATGATCCTAGATCTTAAGACTTTGATCATATTAACATCAGAGATACCAAGGCAGAGATACATCGTATCTGCCTCAGAGGTCTTTTGTATTACTCTATTACTAATTGTAGACATGCTTTCTTCTTGACAACATTTTTTTTCTTTCACAAAATCCAAGTATTGTGCATGGTATATAATAGATGATAAATATTCATAAAAATAAAATATGGTAGTTAGTATGCAGAGAGAATGTGACCTAAAGGTCCTGGTGAATGGAAAATACTTATAGAAAATATTTATTAGGTACACAAGAGACAGAAATCAACTAAACAGAAATGAACCTTACTTGGACAAATCTGTTTTATTTGAACTGGATATGCTAGAATGTGTCTTTTTACACACACACACACATACACAAACAGAGAGAGAGAGAGAGATAGAGAGAGAGAGAGAGAGAGAGAGAGAAGAAACACACACACACACAAACACACACTGAACACAGTAAGTCTTTGTTACAACATTTAATTCTACATACAACTTTGAAATGGTAAGTGAAATGTTTCGGTGGATACCCAGAAAGAATGATTACATGCATTTAATTATACTTTAATTATATTATTATAATTATATTTTAATATTTGAAAGTTAATTATATGTTTTGTTTTGAGATATTGATTGTTTTTATAATCAAGTAGAAATTATTGTTTCATTTGTGCAGACCATGGAGCAGTGAGTATCGTTTACGGTTGTTACTTATATGCACAGGAAGTGATGCAATAAGTGATAGGATGGGACTTCAATCTTTTAGAACACAGTAAATGATCACATGGCTTTGCCTAGAAAGAAGTGTATGAAGGATATGCTTTAATATTTGAAATGTCACATGTGTCCCTATGGAGAAAGTCTCTGAGAAAAAAATGGGTCTCTGATTTATCTGTCACTTCTGTGATGTTTACTGACTTTTACTCATTACCTTTAAGTATTTCTTGAGCCTACAGGCTATACAAGATATTGTGTCAG
Source organism: Arvicanthis niloticus (assembly GCF_011762505.2). Lineage (NCBI taxonomy): Eukaryota > Metazoa > Chordata > Mammalia > Rodentia > Muridae > Arvicanthis > Arvicanthis niloticus. The sequence goes on from NC_047659.1 coordinate 79,784,318, forward strand.
ACTATATGTAGGGTAGGGCTAGACCAAATCTATGCAAAAATCAGTAATGTATGTAATTTGGCTCTAAGAAAAATAGTAAACGATGTACTTCCTAGGGAACATTTCCACACAAAATCTATCTCTATCTTAAGTGAAGTTTTATGCCAAGGAAATGATGTGTTTTGAACCTAAGCAACTGAATAAGTCATCTTGCATGCCTCAGGTTGAAACTCTCTCTCTCTCTCTCTCTCTCTCTCTCTCTCTCTCTCTCTCTCTAGTAGATATTATTATTTTCTGTTTATTTTTCTCTTCAAGTGAATATGATACTGAATGTTCCAGTTCTATTTGATATTAACAGGATTCCTTCATTCTATCCTCAAAGAATCTAGAATCATAAAAACACTTCTGGAAGAACAAAACCCCAGAATTTTTAAGAGGCAAAACACCTTGCTGTCTCTTTGGTTGGCACAGAAACTGACATCTGGGCTTTCTCACTTTCTGTAAAGCAGGTATGTGGAAGGAAATACTTTCTTTATAACAGCCAACCAACTGCCGGTTGGACAGATGTGAATAAAACACTTTTTACAGGATATTAATTTATTGAATCTCTTAGTCTCAAATATTTTACACTGGTATGGATTATTGTATATTGATAGAAATTTAATGTTACTTTGTTCAACCCTTGTGAAATATGTTGTACATATGTAATTCATTTAAAAATGTAGAATTCTAGCCTTATGGAAGCTACTATTAAAAACTGTTTAGAGTAGTGAGAAATGCAAGTTAGTAGTTAGTCACTTATACATAATCTTACTTGCTGCCTTCTTATGTACTAGTTTGCTTAATTATAGAGATAAACTTTATTCCAGGCTAGCCTCGAACTCCAGATTCTCCTGCCTCTGCCTCTGCCTCCTTCAGCAAATCCTACCAGACTGTGACACCAGAACCAATTCATTCTTATATCTTTGTACAAAGCTCAAGTCCAAGTGGATAAAGGACCTTCACATAAAACCAGATACACTAAAATTAATAGAAGAGAAGGTGGGGAAGAATGTCGAATACTTGGGCCCAGGGGAAAAGTTTTAGAACAGAACACCAATGGCTTATGTTCTAAGATCAAGAATTGACAAATGGACCTCATCAAATTGCAAAGCTTCTGTAAGGCAAAGGACACTGTCAATAGGAAAAAAGAGCAACCAACAGACTGGGAAAAGATCATTACCAATCTTACATCCGATAGAGGGCTAATATCCAATATATACAAAGAACTCAAGAAATTACACTCCAGACAACCAAACAACCCTATTAAAAATGGGGTACAGAGCTAAACAAAGAATTCTCAACTGACAAAACTGGAATTGCCATGAAGTACCTAAAGAAATGTTCAACATCTTTAGTCATCAGGGAAATGCAAATCAAAACAACCCTGAGATATCACCTCACACCAGTCAGAATGGCTAAGATCAAAAAATTAAGGAAATAGAAGATGCTGGCAAGGATGTGGAGAAAGAAGAACACTCCTCCATTGTTGGTGGGAATTGTAAGCTGGTACAACCACTCTTTAAATCAGTCTGGTGGTTCCTCAGAAAATTGAACATAGCATTACCTGAGGACCCAGCTATACCACTCCTTAGCATATACCCAGAAGATGCTCCAACATATAGCAAGGATATATGCTCCACTATGTTCATAGCAGCCTTATTTATAATAGCCAGAAGCTGGAAAGAACCCAGATGTCCTTCAACAGCGGAACAGATACAGAAAATGTGGTGCATTTACACAATGGAATATTACTCAGCTATTAAAAACAATGAATTCATGAAATTTTTAGGCAAATGGATAGAACTAGAAAATATCATCTTGAGTGAGGTAACCCAATCACAAAAGAACACACATAGAGTGAACTCACTGCTAATTAGATATTAGCCCAAAATCTTGAAATATTCAAGACACAACTCACAGACCACATGAAGCTGATGAAGAAGGAACACCAAAGTGTGGGTGCTTTGGTCCTTCTTAGAAGGAGTAACAAAATACTCATGGGAGCAAATATGGAGACAAAGTGTGGGACCGAAACTGAAGAAGGGGTCGTCTGGAAACCATTTCACCTGGGTATCCATACCATGTGCAGTCACCAAAGGCAGATACTGATATGGATGTCAGGAAGTACATGCTGGCAGGAGCCTGTTATAGATGTTTTCTTAGAGCTCTGCCAGAGTTTGACATATACAGAGGCAGATGCTCATAGCCAACCATTGAACTGATCAAGGGGTTCCCAATGGAGGAGTTAGAGAAAAGACTGAAGGAGCCGAAAGTGTTTGCAGGACTCCGTGAGGAGAGCAACAATACCAACCAACCAGAGCTCCCAGAGTCTAAACCACCAGCCTGGAAGCACATAGGAAGGGACCAATGGCTCCAGCTGTATATGTAAGGGAGGATGGCCTTGTTGGGCATAAGTGAGAGAGGAGGTCCTTGGTCCTGTGAAGGCTGTATGCCCCAGTGTGTGAGAATTTGAGGGCGGGAAGGTGGGAGTGGGTGGATGGGTGGGAGCACATCCTCATATAAACAGGAGGAGGGGGGATGAAATAGGGGGTTTCTGTGTGTGGGGGGAAATAGTAAAAGGGTATAACATCTGATATGTAAATAAAATATCCAATAAAAAAGAAATAAGCTTTATTTAGCTTCTTGTATGTGTTTTCAAAGTTAAGCAGATAATCAATAGCTAGAAACAAGCAACATTTGTCTATTCAAATATACTATAGATAGATGGTCTTCAAATTCTTCAGAGCTGTATATCATGTGGTATTTAAAGATGCCTTAAGAATTTTAGGGACAGAAATGGAAAGGAGCCTTAGGAAAAGGAGGTCCAGTGACAGGCCCAATGTCCCAAAT